>NC_092334.1:494468333-494781666 GCF_046630445.1 Rutidosis leptorrhynchoides | reverse complement strand
GTTTGAACGCGAAATATTATTACAATCAGTTTTTCATATAGAATTGTAGTAGTTGAATTGTATATTAGCTACTAAGTATGAACTTAACGGGTAGGTACTACCCGAATTTAAACTTATAAAACGCTAATATGAAGAAAAAGCTTTTATAAATGAGTTCATATTATGCTACAAATACTATTAACTACTCTTAATATTCTGTATGATTAACTTGTTCCATTTGACTATTTTGAAGGAAATGGCACCGACTACTCGACACACCGTGAATATGAATGAAGAGGAATTCCGTACTTTTCTAGCTTCAAACATAGCCACAGTACAGGCTACGCTACATACCAACAATAACCTTGGATCTGGCAGTACAGGAAATTGTGTAGGATGCACCTACAAAGAATTCACTGCCTGCAAACCTTTGGAATTTGATGGAACCGAAGGACCGATCGGATTGAAACGGTGGACCGAGAAGGTCGAATCGGTGTTTGCCATAAGTAAGTGTACTGAAGAGGACAAAGTGAAGTACGCTACGCATACCTTCACAGGTTCTGCGTTAACATGGTGGAATACCTATCTAGAGCAAGTGGGACAAGATGATGCGTACGCACTACCGTGGTCAGCATTCAAGCACTTGATGAACGAGAAGTACCGTCCCAGAACTGAGGTCAATAAGCTCAAGACAGAACTTAGAGGGTTACGAACCCAAGGATTTGATATTACCACGTACGAAAGACGATTCACAGAATTGTGCCTATTGTGTCCGGGAGCATTCGAAGATGAGGAAGAGAAGATCGACGCGTTTGTGAAAGGATTACCGGAAAGAATCCAAGAAGATATAAGTTCACACGAGCCCGCCTCTATACAACAGGCATGTAGAATGGCTCACAAACTAGTGAACCAGATTGAAGAAAGAATTAAAGAACAGACTGCTGAAGAGGCCAATGTGAAGCAAGTCAAAAGAAAGTGGGAGGAAAACGGTGATAAGAATCACCAATACAACAACAACAGCAATTACAACAATAATCGCAACAATTATCCCAACAATCGCAACATCAATCGCAACTAGAACAAACGGCCCAACAACAACAACAACAACAACAGCAACAGCAACTACAACAATCATCCCAACAACAATAATAACCGTAACAACAACAACAATCAGAAGCAGCTATGCCAAAGGTATGAAAAGTATCACTCGGGGTTCTGCACCAAATTTTGCAACAAGTGTAAAAGAAATGGTCATAGCGCGGCGAAGTGTGAGGTCTACGGACCAGGGGTTAATAGAACGAAAGGAACAAATGGTGTCGGAACGAGTAATGGCGGAGCAAGTAGTGTCGGAGCAAGTTATGCCAATGTAGTTTGTTATAAATGTGGAAAACCGGGCCACATTATTAAAAATTGCCCGAACCAGGAGAACACGAATGGACAAGGCCGCAGAAGAGTTTTCAATATTAATGCGGCAGAGGCACAGGATGACCCGGAGCTTGTTACGGGTACGTTTCTTATTGACAATAAATCTGCTTACGTTTTATTTGATTCGGGTGCGGATAGAAGCTATATGAGTAGAGATTTTTGTGCTAAATTAAGTTGTCCATTGACGCCTTTGGATAGTAAATTTTTACTTGAATTAGCAAATGGTAAATTAATTTCAGCAGATAATATATGTCGGAATCGAGAAATTAAACTGGTTAGCGAAACATTTAAGATTGATTTGATACCAGTAGAGTTAGGGAGTTTTGATGTGATAATCGGTATGGACTGGTTGAAAGAAGTGAAAGCAGAGATCGTTTGTTACAAAAATGCAATTCGCATTATACGAGAAAAAGGAAAACCCTTAATGGTGTACGGAGAAAAGGGCAACACGAAGCTACATATTATTAGTAATTTAAAGGCACAAAAACTAATAAGAAAAGGTTGCTATGCTGTTCTAGCACACGTCGAGAAAGTACAAACTGAAGAAAAGAGCATCAATGATGTTCTCATTGCAAAAGAATTTCCCGATGTATTTCCGAAAGAATTACCGGGATTACCCCCACATCGATCCGTTGAATTTCAAATAGATCTTGTACCAGGAGCTGCACCAATAGCTCGTGCTCCTTACAGACTCGCACCCAGTGAGATGAAGGAACTGCAAAGCCAATTACAAGAACTTTTAGAGCGTGGTTTCATTCGACCAAGCACATCACCGTGGGGAGCCCCTGTTTTGTTTGTCAAGAAGAAAGATGGTACATTCAGGTTGTGTATCGACTACCGAGATTTGAACAAACTTACCATCAAGAACTGCTACCCACTACCGAGAATCGACGACTTATTTGATCAACTACAAGGCTCGTCTGTTTATTCAAAGATTGACTTACGTTCCGGGTATCATCAAATGCGGGTGAAAGAAGATGATATTCCAAAGACTGCTTTCAGAACACGTTACGGTCATTACGAGTTTATGGTCATGCCGTTTGGTTTAACTAATGCACCAGCTGTGTTCATGGACCTTATGAACCGAGTGTGTGGACCATACCTTGACAAGTTTGTCATTGTTTTCATTGATGACATACTTATTTACTCAAAGAATGACCAAGAACACGGTGAACATTTGAGAAAGGTGTTAGAAGTATTGAGGAAGGAAGAATTGTACGCTAAGTTTTCAAAGTGTGCATTTTGGTTGGAAGAAGTTCAATTCCTCGGTCACATAGTGAGCAAAGAAGGTATTAAAGTGGATCCGGCAAAGATAGAAACTGTTGAAAAGTGGGAAACCCCGAAAACTCCGAAACACATACGCCAGTTTTTAGGACTAGCTGGTTACTACAGAAGGTTCATCCAAGACTTTTCCAGATAGCAAAACCCTTGACTGCATTAACGCATAAAGGGAAGAAATTTGAATGGAATGATGAACAAGAGAAAGCGTTTCAGTTATTGAAGAAAAAGCTAACTACAGCACCTATATTGTCATTGCCTGAAGGGAATGATGATTTTGTGATTTATTGTGACGCATCAAAGCAAGGTCTCGGTTGTGTATTAATGCAACGAACAAAGGTGATTGCTTATGCGTCTAGACAATTAAAGATTCACGAACAAAATTATACGACGCATGATTTGGAATTAGACGCGGTTGTTTTTGCATTAAAGACTTGGAGGCACTACTTATATGGGGTCAAAAGTATTATATATACCGACCACAAAAGTCTTCAACACATATTTAATCAGAAACAACTGAATATGAGGCAGCGTAGGTGGATTGAATTGTTGAATGATTACGACTTTGAGATTCGTTACCACCCGGGGAAGGCAAATGTGGTAGCCGATGCCTTAAGCAGGAAGGACAGAGAACCCATTCGAGTAAAATCTATGAATATAATGATTCATAATAACCTTACTACTCAAATAAAGGAGGCGTAACAAGGAGTTTTAAAAGAGGGAAATTTAAAGGATGAAATACCCAAAGGATCGGAGAAGCATCTTAATATTCGGGAAGACGGAACCCGGTATAGGGCTGAAAGGATTTGGGTACCAAAATTTGGAGATATGAGAGAAATGGTACTTAGAGAAGCTCATAAAACCAGATACTCAATACATCCTGGAACGGGGAAGATGTACAAGGATCTCAAGAAACATTTTTGGTGGCCGGGTATGAAAGCCGATGTTGCTAAATACGTAGTAGAATGTTTGACGTGTTCTAAGGTCAAAGCTGAGCATCAGAAACCATCAGGTTCACTTCAACAACCCGAAATCCCCGAATGGAAATGGGAAAACATTACCATGGATTTCATATCTAAATTGCCAAGGACTGCAAGTGGTTTTGATACTATTTGGGTAATAGTTGATCGTCTCACCAAATCAGCACACTTCCTGCCAATAAGAGAAGATGACAAGATGGAGAAGTTAGCACGACTGTATTTGAAGGAAGTCATCTCCAGACATGGAATACCAATCTCTATTATCTCTGATAGGGATGGCAGATTTATTTCAAGATTCTGGCAGACATTACAGCAAGCATTAGGAACTCGTCTAGACATGAGTACTGCCTATCATCCACAAACTGATGGGCAGAGTGAAAGGACGATACAAACGCTTGAAGACATGCTACGAGCATGTGTTATTGATTTCGGAAACAGTTGGGATCGACATCTACCATTAGCAGAATTTTCCTACAACAACAGCTACCATTCAAGCATTGAGATGGCGCAGTTTGAAGTACTTTATAGTAGAAAGTGCAGGTCTCCGATTTGTTGGAGTGAATTGGGGGATAGACAGATTACGGGTCCGGAGATTATACAAGAAACTACCGAGAAGATCATCCAAATTCAACAACGGTTGAAAACCGCCCAAAGTCGACAAAAGAGCTACGCTGACATTAAAAGAAAAGATATAGAATTTGAAATTGGAGAGATGGTCATGCTTAAAGTTGCACCTTGGAAAGGCGTTGTTCGATTTGGTAAACGAGGGAAATTAAATCCAAGGTATATTGGACCATTCAAGATTATTGATCGTGTCGGACCAGTAGCTTACCGACTTGAGTTACTTCAACAACTCGCGGCTGTACATAACACTTTCCACGTCTCAAATTTGAAGAAATGTTTTGCTAAAGAAGATCTCACTATTCCGTTAGATGAAATCCAAATCAACGAAAAACTCCAATTCATCGAAGAACCCGTCGAAATAATGGATCGTGAGGTTAAAAGACTTAAGCAAAACAAGATACCAATTGTTAAGGTTCGATGGAATGCTCGTAGAGGACCCGAGTTCACCTGGGAGCGTGAAGATCAGATGAAGAAGAAATACCCGCATCTATTTCCAGAAGATTCGTCAACACCTTCAACAGCTTAAAATTTCGGGACGAAATTTATTTAACGGGTAGGTACTGTAGTGACCCGAACTTTTCCATGTTTATATATATTAATTGAGATTTATATTTATATGATTAAATGTTTCCAACATGTTAAGCAATCAAACTTGTTAAGACTTGATTAATTGAAATATGTTTCATATAGACAATTGACCACCCAAGTTGACCGGTGATTCACGAACGTTAAAACTTGTAAAAACTATATGATGACACATATATGGATATATATATATTTAACATGATACTATGATAAGTAAACATATCATTAAGTATATTAACAATGAACTACATATGTAAAAACAAGACTACTAACTTAATGATTTTTAAACGAGACATATGTGTAACGATTATCGTTGTAAAGACATTTAATGTATATATATCATATTAAGAGATATTCATACATGATAATATCATGATAATATAATAATTTAAAATCTCATTTGATATTATAAACATTGGGTTAACAACATTTAACAAGATCGTTAACCTAAAGGTTTCAAAACAACACTTACATGTAACGACTAACGATGACTTAACGACTCAGTTAAAATGTATATACATGTAGTGTTTTAATATGTATTTATACACTTTTTAAAGACTTCAATACACTTATCAAAATACTTCTACTTAACAAAAATGCTTACAATTACATCCTCGTTCAGTTTCATTAACAATTCTACTCGTATGCACCCGTATTGGTACTCGTACAATACACAGCTTTTAGATGTATGTACTATTGGTATATACACTCCAATGATCAGCTCTTAGCAGCCCATGTGAGTCACCTAACACATGTGGGAACCATCATTTGGCAACTAGCATGAAATATCTCATAAAATTACAAAAATATGAGTAATCATTCATGACTTATTTACATGAAAAAAAATTACATATCCTTTATATCTAATCCATACACCAACGACCAAAAACACCTACAAAAACTTTCATTCTTCAATTTTCTTCATCTAATTGATCTCTCTCAAGTTCTATCTTCAAGTTCTAAGTGTTCTTCATATATTCTACAAGTTCTAGTTACATGAAATCAAGAATACTTTCAAGTTTGCTAGCTCACTTCCAATCTTGTAAGGTGATCATCCAATCTCAAGAAATCTTTGTTTCTTATAGTAGGTTATCATTCTAATACAAGGTAATAATCATATTCAAACTTTGGTTCAATTTCTATAACTATAACAATCTTATTTCAAGTGATGATCTTACTTGAACTTGTTTTCGTGTCATGATTCTGCTTCAAGAACTTCGAGCCATCCAAGGATCCGTTGAAGCTAGATCCATTTTTCTCTTTTCCAGTAGGTTTATCCAAGGAAATTAAGGTAGTAATGATGTTCATAACATCATTCGATTCATACATATAAAGCTATCTTATTCGAAGGTTTAAACTTGTAATCACTAGAACATAGTTTAGTTAATTCTAAACTTGTTCGCAAACAAAAGTTAATCCTTCTAACTTGACTTTTAAAATCAACTAAACACATGTTCTATATCTATATGATATGCTAACTTAATGATTTAAAACCTGGAAACACGAAAAACACCGTAAAACCGGATTTACGCCGTCGTAGTAACACCGCGGGCTGTTTTGGGTTAGTTAATTAAAAACTATGATAAACTTTGATTTAAAAGTTGTTATTATGAGAAAATGATTTTTATTATGAACATGAAACTATATCCAAAAATTATGGTTAAACTCAAAGTGGAAGTATGTTTTCTAAAATGGTCATCTAGACGTCGTTCTTTCGACTGAAATGACTACCTTTACAAAAACGACTTGTAACTTATTTTTCCGACTACAAACCTATATTTTTTCTGTTTAGATTCATAAAATAGAGTTCAATATGAAACCATAGCAATTTGATTCACTCAAAACGGATTTAAAATGAAGAAGTTATGGGTAAAACAAGATTGGATAATTTTTCTCATTTTAGCTACGTGAAAATTGGTAACAAATCTATTCCAACCATAACTTAATCAACTTGTATTGTATATTATGTAATCTTGAGATACCATAGACACGTATACAATGTTTTGACCTATCATGTCGACACATCTATATATATTTCGGAACAACCATAGACACTCTATATGTGAATGTTGGAGTTAGCTATACAGGGTTGAGGTTGATTCCAAAATATATATAGTTTGAGTTGTGATCAATACTGAGATACGTATATACTGGGTCGTGGATTGATTCAAGATAATATTTATCGATTTATTTCTGTACATCTAACTGTGGACAACTAGTTGTAGGTTACTAACGAGGACAGCTGACTTAATAAACTTAAAACATCAAAATATATTAAAAGTGTTGTAAATATATTTTGAACATACTTTGATATATATGTATATATTGTTATAGGTTCGTGAATCAACCAGTGGCCAAGTCTTACTTCCCGACGAAGTAAAAATCTGTGAAAGTGAGTTATAGTCCCACTTTTAAAATCTAATATTTTTGGGATGAGAATACATGCAGGTTTTATAAATGATTTACAAAATAGACACAAGTACGTGAAACTACATTCTATGGTTGAATTATCGAAATAGAATATACCCATTTTTATAAAGTCTGGTAATCTAAGAATTAGGGAACAGACACCCTAATTGACGCGAATCCTAAAGATAGATCTATTGGGCCTAACAAACCCCATCCAAAGTACCGGATACTTTAGTACTTCGAAATTTATATCATATCCGAAGGGTGTTCCGGAATGATGGGGATATTCTTATATATATGCATCTTGTTAATGTCGGTTACCAGGTGTTCACCATATGAATGATTTTTATCTCTATGTATGGGATGTGTATTGAAATATGAAATCTTGTGGTCTATTATTATGATTTGATATATATAGGTTAAACCTATAACTCACCAACATTTTTGTTGACGTTTTAAGCATGTTTATTCTCAGGTGATTATTAAGAGCTTCTGCTGTCGCATACTTAAATAAGGACGAGATTTGGAGTCCATGCTTGTATGATATTGTGTAAAAACTGCATTCAAGAAACTTATTTTGTTGTAACATATTTGTATTGTAAACCATTATGTAATGGTCGTGTGTAAACAGGATATTTTAGATTATCATTATTTGATAATCTACGTAAAGCTTTTTAAACCTTTATTGATGAAATAAAGGTTATGGTTTGTTTTAAAATGAATGCAGTCTTTGAAAAACGTCTCATATAGAGGTCAAAACCTCGCAACGAAATCAATTAATATGGAACGTTTTTAATCAATAAGAACGGGACATTTCACCTTAGCCCTTTCATAGGTCCCTTTGAAAGGTGCTTTAGTCATTTTACCTTGTAAAAAAGATTCACATACATCAAACGAGTCTAGTTCATTTGATTTCAAAGTTCCATTCTTTTGAAGTGTATGCATTCGGTTCTTGTTTATGTGACCAAGGCGACAATGCTATAAGTAGGAATCACTCAAATCCCTTTTGAGTTTCTTGGTGTTTGCATGGTATATTGAGCTATTGTATGATGTATCATCATGAACCAATTCATAAATACCATTCAAAGGCGAAGCCTTAAAATAGAACACATTATCTAAAGAAACATGGATATCATCATTAGTGAAGTTAAGATTAAAACCACATTGTTTCAAATGGGATACAGAAATAATGTTTCGAGATAAATCGGGTGCATACAAAATATTTTTCAAAATAAGCTTCAAACCACTTGGAAGCTTTAAAATAAAGTCTCCTTGAGCTACTACGTGCACCTTAGCTCCATTTTCTATGTAGAGACTTGATGTTCCCGCTTCTTGTTTACTTTTTTTGAACCCCTGCATAGAATTGCAAATGTGAGTTCCACATCCTGTGTCTAATACCCATGTATTAGAAGAATTAATACTAAGCTCAATGATACCATATATACATTACCTGAGGTTTGCCCTGCATCCCCCTTTTCTTTCAACTCCTTCAGGTAGACCGGGCAGTTGCGTTTCCAGTGACCCATCTCACCGCAACCAAAACACGGATCTTCCTTGGGGTTTGGTTTACCAGCAACCTTTTGCTTCTTGTTGTTGTTGGTTGGGGTAAGCATCTTCCCCTTTCCCTTACCCTTGCCTTGGTAGGCGAGTCCTTTCCTCTTAGCCACCTTTGGCTTAGAAGTGTTATTGTTTTTGGACCCACCTTCATTGATCAATAACATGGGTGAAGCCCTTTTACCCATGCTTGCTTCAGCCGTCTTAAGCATGGCATGTAATTTGCCAATGCTCTTATCCCATCCATTCATGTTGTAATTCATTACAAATGTGTCAAACCTCTTTGACAAGGAATTAAGGATAAGGTCCGTGGCTAATTCATTAGACACGTTGCAGTTTAGATGGTTCGCTCAATCAATTAGGCTTTTCATCTTAAGGACATAAGATGAAATGGATTGGGAGTCGTCCATTCGACATGCCTAAAGCGCTCGTACCGTTTCAAAGCGCTCGACACAAGCATGTTGAAGGAACATCTCCTTCAACTGTGTGATCATGTCATATGCACTATGATGCTCGAAATCCTTTTGGAGTTCTGGTATCATAGTCCCAAGCATGAGGCAAGAAACTTGCACCGAATCGGTGCAATATTTCTCCTAATAAGCCATGCCTTCCGTATCATCCTCGTCCGGTTGATCGGGAATGGAGTCTTCCAACACATACGCCCTATCCTCTAGTTTGAGGACAATTCTTAGATTACGAAACCATTCCATGAAGTTTGTATGGTTGAGTTTTTCCTTTTCGAGGATTGACCTCAACGATAGGTTGTTAAAATTGATTGGTGCATTTGGAATGTTGTTGTTATTGGCGGCCATCTACAAAATTTAACAAAGTTGTTTAAGTATCAATTTTAATTTAACAATCAATACCCTTTAAATCCAATTGATATTTATTAAATTTTAGAATCCAACGGTAAACCAAATTCCGGTTAGGTGACCTTTATCCCGTTATTTGATTTAGCTAGGTAGTCATTTATATGACAATTGCAATCCTTTTGCAACTTCTAAGTTATGGGATCATGTAATCCTTTTGCATGGCATATTTATCCCATCAACGCCTATTTGTTCCTCATTCTTTGGTGACCCTAAGTTCATGATTCCCAAATCAAGTCGTCCTACTTATGTAAACGTGTAAATTTAACATACAAGTGGTTAGGTGACCTTTATCCCACAAGTGTGCGAAATTCACCTTAATCATATTAGTTTTCTCATAATAGTTAGGTGACCTTTATCCCGTTATGAGTTCCCTAATTATTTTTAAGTGTCACACAAAAGGATGGCGTTTAACTTGTTTGCCTTGTTAATAAGGGATTTTAAGTTTTCATAATTTCTAGTTTAAGAAAACAATTATGCCATACACCAACATGCATTTAGTGTATGATACATTTTAAATCCATTTTCATGTCATGTAATAAAGCCAATTTTATTACTTTGGAATAAACCATTTTATTATGTTTTAGTAACCAATTATTAAAATCCATTTAGCCATTTTTAATTTAACCAATTAAATTATAGTTTGTCCATTGCATGTTGTTAATAATTCCTAATTTAACCAATTAAATTTTAGTTTTGTGTGTAGTTAACTTGTGTGATTAACTTTTACCATACAAACATACAATCCACAATCATACAATAAACAACCAAGCATGCAAAACAATATGTTCACAATTAAGCCAATTTGGTAGACATTTGTTTAGCCGAAAACAAATGCCACCGGTAAAGGGGTTGTAACACAAAGTAGGAGATTTTAAATCTCCCACTTAATCTTGCATCCAAATGCTTCTTCTTGTGTTCTTCAAGTCTTCATCATCTTCATCATTTTTACAAAATATATCCTAATACATTTTTCTCTAAAAAATGAAAATACAACCTAATCTATTTTACATACCAAATATAAAATAAATTACATGACTAAATAAACATTATTACAAACCAAATGAATAAATATATTACAAACCAAATGAATGAATAATAAATCATAAAACATGCAACCATTCAAACACACGGTCAAGGCTTAATTGTGAACAACAACATACAACAAAAATTGAACAATATGGAACAACCCAAAACCCATTTTGGGACCCATGAAATTCGACCAAAAAGGAAACCCACCCAAAACCCAAAGTTTTTGCATTTTACTTGCATGCATGTTCATAAAATGCAAAGATATAGTGGGTTTTAATAACCATCTCGAAGTATATTTCAATAACTTCGGCTCTAGATACCATTGTTGGGATTTCACAAGTTGCATAATACTTAAAACCTTTTAAGAATCAAATAATAAAGCGGAAGCATGTATATTACCATTTAAGAACTTGTTAATCTTTAACCAATTAAAGTTAAATCCCAAGTAGGATCAAGTTGTGAAACATACTTACAAACTAAAAGAAAGTAAAGAGATTACACCTACTCTAAGCTAGGTAATTGAATGATGAAGATGATGATGATTGGAGCTCTAAATGATGAAGCCTCAAGTTGTAATACCCCAAGCTTTTAATACCAACACCTTGTACTTTGGTTAGGATTTATTTACACTTGAATTTAGCTTCCAAAAACCAAATTATGAACCTCTTTTGTGCTCAAAAAGGGCACGGCCAGAACAGCTCTTGGAGAGAGCTTTGTGCAGTTTTTTTGATGTATTTGTGATGTGTTTGAATGTGTCTTGAGTCTCCAAGAAGTCTTGGTACATATGCACATTGAAATTATAGAAGTAGCCACTCAAAATGCTAGTCAAATGCATGCTAGTTGAGACTCCAATGCCACTTCCACATTTGTTTATTAAATTAGTTTTATAAAAGAATTAGATTTTATAAAACCACTTAATAAACTTCCATGTTTATTTATATATATACATTTTATTATATAAAACCAATTTATATAAAATGTAACATAAATTAATTAATTATTTAACCTATAAATAATTAAATTCATATTATATAAATTATTCCATAATTTATATATATACACATCAAGTAATATTCAAAAAAACCATTTTTCTTAAAGTTCAAGTGTCGCGTACTTAATTAACGATCTAATCGCTAAGATCAAATACGAATAAGGTGTCGGTAAGCTTGTTATGTGATGACCCGGGAATTTCCGACCAAATTTAAACTTGAATCTTATATGATTTCGACACGATAAGTAAAGTCTGTAATGTTGAAGTCTCAAAACCTTTGAACTGTGTTCATGTATACATTTGACCTTCGACTATTCCCGACGATTCACGAACAACTATTTGTAAATAGATATATATATATATATATATTTAAATATGTAAATATATATAGATATAATTATATTTTAATTTGAATCATAATTTGAAATAAAATATGATGTAATGAGAAATTTTATTAAATACAAATATATATATAGATATGTATATGTATATATACATGAATATAAATTTTAAAGATATAAGATTAAATATTAAATCTATTTGAAGATATATATATATATATATATATATATATATATTTAATATTTAATATATTTAGTTGTATAGTAAAACCTAATCTTAAAGTGTATTTGTATAGTATGTTGAATATATTTAATTTCGAGCTTAATTTGTCAAAGTTTGTATTACTCGGTTGACATTTCGTTAGCATTCATATAGATTTAACATGAGTTTATGATGTGTTAAAATAAAAGTTGGAGTGTAAATTGATTATGAAGATTCTAGATTTATTAGAAATATTTTTACTTTTTAAGTTTAAATATTAGTACTCCGTACATATAAATCAGAACAGGAAATAAATAATTTTCGAACCTTTTTGATCAGGTTTCGAACAGGTAATGAGTGAAATAATAAATTATGTTTAATCTAAAAATTTGGGATTTTTAGGAACACTTTATTATATTAACTGTTTAGCAATGGACACGATAGCACTCCTTAAAAATTGACTGTAGGATTACCCGGCTGCTTCACTGTATTGTTGTCTAACTCTTGAATGATTGATTGATATTATTATTTTTATTATTATTATTATATTAAATAACATTCTTATTATATAGCATTGTATGGTATATTGATGTTATTCCACTGCACCCTCTCTATCACCACCATAGTGAGCCGCCACCACCATCATTCAATCACCACCATTCCAGCTGCCCTCAACCGCCACCACCATCACCGCCGACTCCAACACCACCAAGACCACCCTGCAAACCGAGAACCACCACCGGTTGCCATAATAACCGGCAACGAACCACCACCTTCAACACTCTCTCTTTATCTCTCTCTCTTAAATTTCTTCACGAACCCACAACATTCTGGTACTCGTTTTCGTTACAGAACATTTACAAGCAGCTGCTACAGCTTGTTTTCTGTGAAAACCGACACCTCTCTCTCTCCTTTCTATCTCTCATATTTTTTTTTCTTTTTCTTTCTCTTCAGTTGATAATCGTGTTGTTACATGATGCGTGTGTTGTGATGATGATGATGATGCTGTATGTCGATGATAGTTGATGATAAAGTGGATGAAGATGTGATGATAAATATGATGGTGATTACGAAGATAGTAGAGATGATGATGTATGAATCACGATGATGATGAAATTATGGAAGAAGATGTTAACTGCTTGACATATCCCTGATTCTAGTTTTCTTCTTTTTCTGCTCGAGTTGTAAACCCACTACTGTAGCAACGAAAATGAAAAGATACCGATAGGAAGATGATGATGGTGACAGTGATATGATGCGAGTGATGACGATAAGAAAATGACGGGATGAAGTTTGCATGATGATCGATAGTATGTAATGATAAATCGTAAAAAAAAATAAATAAATGATGATGGTACGTATGCTGAGCTGAGGACGAGGATATGATAAAGGTGTTATGAAGTTTTGATACATGTTACATAAGTTTTCATGCGAGATTAAATAGATTCGAATGATGATGCAATGGTTTAGTGGAAGGTGTGTTAACCGATAGGTCACTAGTTCGAAACTAGGCCATGACATTTTTATTTTTTTTTGTAATAACTAACAAAGCTGCTGTTGGGCTTGGCTTGCTGCTGGGCCGAGGCTTTCTACCTGTTGGGCCGAAACCTATTAAAATTATATTGGGCCGAGTTCCTTAGTTTGTTGGGCCGTAAAACAAAAATTTCGATGGGCTTTGTAGTTGGGCCGAAAAAGAGGTTGAATAAAATAGAAGAAGAAATCACAGATTTAATTTCGGGTTATAAATTTGTATCTGTGATATATTTCAAAAATGGAACAGAGAGTATTGGTTTGGGTGCGTGTTTGTGAAACGAGAGGTCCTGGGTTCGAGTCTCGTCTGGAGCTTTTCCTTTTATTTGAAGCTTTTAAGGGTATACACAAGTTTCTTTTATTTTTTATTATTATTATTATTATTATTATTATTATTATTATTATTATTATTATTATTATTATTAGTATTAAATGTATTAATTATGATAGTACAATTAAAATTAAAACTATAATATTATTATCACGAATGTGTTTATTATTATTATTATTATTACTAACACTGTTATTATTATCATTATGTTATTAAAGTAAATTAACTTTTATTTAAAACTATCCTTTATACTAAAATAAACATTATTACTATTATTATTATTAGTATTATCATTATTACTATCATTATTATTATTATCATACTTATCATTATTATTATTATGACAAATAGATATTTTATATAAAAATACATTACAATAATATTAATACTACATATCCCTATATTTTTATTAAAATGATAGTAACTAAGCTATATATATAAAAATGTAACAATTAATATATAAATATATGTTGTTATCATATATAAATCCTACTATAAATTTTATTAATACCATGATATAAAGAATGATAATTATTAGTATATAAAATATATAAACTAAATATATTAAATTTAATTAAGTAACATATAATATAACTAGTATATTACTAAAAACAATATATATAATTATTCAATTACGATTATGTGTATTAATATATATGTATAAATGATATAGGTTCGTGAATCCGAGGCCAACCCTGCATTGTTCAATATAGTCATATGTATTTTTACTACAAAATACATTAGGTGAGTTTCATTTGCCTTTTTACCCTTTATATTTTTGGGCTGAGAATACATGCGCAACTTTTATAACTGTTTTACGAAATAGACACAAGTAATCGAAATTACGTTCTATGGTTGAATGATCGAAACTGAATATGCCCCTTTTAGCTTGGTAGCCTAAGAATTAGGGAACAGACACCCTAATTGACGCGAATCCTAAAGATAGATCTATTGGGCCCAATAAGCCCCATCCAAAGTACCGGATGCTTTAGTACTTCTAAATTTATATCATGTCCGAAGGAGGATCCCGGAATGATGGGGATATTCTTATATACAAATTGTGAATGTCGGTTACCAGGTGTTCAATCCATATGAATGATATTTTTTGTCTCTATGCATGGGACGTATGTTTATGAGAAATGGAAATATGAAATCTTGTGGTCTACTAAAATTATGAAATGATTATTTATGTTAAACTAATGAACTCACCAACCTTTTGGTTGACACTTGAAAGCATGTTTATTCTCAGGTACGAAAGAAATCTTCCGCTGTGCATTTGCTCATTTTAGAGATATTACTTGGAGTCATTCATGATATATTTCAAAAGACGTTGTATTCGAGTCGTTGAGTTCATCAAGTTTATTATTAAGTCAATTATAATTGAATATATTAAGAAATGGTATGTGTGTCATCAACTTTTAATGTAAAGCAAGTTTGTCTTTTAAAAACGAATGCAATGTTTGTAAAATGTATCATATAGAGGTCAAGTACCTCGCGATGTAATCAACTATTGTGAATCGTTTGTAATCGATATGGACTTCATCCAGATGGATTAGGACTGGTCCTTTCAGTTGGTATCAGAGCGATGGTCTTTGTGAACCAGGTCTGCATTAGTGTGTATAACTGATAAGTCATTAGGATGCATTAGTGAGTCTGGACTTCGACCGTGTCTGCATGTCAAAAGTTTTGCTTATCATTTCTAGTCAGAAATCATCTACTTATCATTCTTAGTCTAGACACGTTTTACTGCATTGACTGCATGAATAGTGTATAGACAAAATTCATATCTTAGCGTATCTGCTACTTCATATCTTAGTGTATCTGTTACTGTAATTTTGCCTGACAACTTCCGTAGTTTCCTCCGAAACTTATGGGATTTTAGTATTATATATGCATATGTAAATTATGTATTGCAGGGTACTAATCTATATCCTATAATCTATTTCTTATCGAAAATCCTTCATCTGATCGTACGAGATGAATCCTGCAACCAGTTCGAGTCCCTCAGATTCCGATAGCTATTCCGATAGTTATTCCGACAGCTATTCCGACATAGATGTTCACCTAAGCTCCAAAAATAGCGTCATCGGCATGAATCAACCAATCAGCCATTATCAATTCATCTGATGGGTTCGTAGTTGACTTAATTAATGGAAACGCGCAGAAGGCAATCGCTTCCACCAACTGAATTCACCTCTTGACAATGAACCTGAAGCGTTTACCGGCGAACTTGTTCGAGACATCATTTTCAGTCCCATTTCCAGGGTAACTCGACAAGATCATATTCTATCCACAATTCTAAACCTTATTCATCCGCTCGTTCCGACCGACAATCATCCTGGAGTAATAAGTCAACGAACTTCGCGCTCGAATAATCAATTCGGAGAATATGGTGCAAAATGTACCAGCTTCAGCAACATCACCGGCACCAACAGTACAATCAATAACAGCACCAGTACCATCAACAATCCATGCTTCAATATCATCATATGTACTTTGAGTATGATCTTCGTTCTACGTATCGTTCTACCTCATTTATCTTCGTTCGACATGACGAATATGTAATCTCTAAAGTTTTAGAGATTATTTATTCTAGTTCCAATCGAAAAGCAAATGAGTTTAATGTCATATTAACTCATTAAATCCATGAATACATCTGAAGAAAATATATATGTATATATGTTTTCATAAAGATTGTAATTAAAAATTCTCTTGTACAAACTGTTAATGGTGAAAATATTTTAACGGGTAGGTAATACCCGAGGAATATTTAAATTTCACATTAATAAGTTACATTGTACGTTCTTCGAATCTGTTTCAACAGTCATATACTATCCTACTTACATCCACCGATATACGTATCCGTTCACCAAAGAATAACTATTTTCATTCAAATTCAATTTCATATTAGGATTTTGACCTATCAGAATCCAACAAGTGGCATAATGAAGAAAAAATGGACACAATAAAAATTGATTAGAAACAGACTAATTAACAATATGAAATTTTGTTAAGAATCCTAGCTAACTGTTCCTAGCTAACTGTTAATTCCGTATTACATTTTATTTATCGCAATTTAATTATCGCAATTTATTTTATCGCAATTTAATTCTCGCAATTTTATTTATTGTTATTTAATTTCTGTTATTTACTTTACGCACTTTATTTATCGTTATTTAATTTCTGTTATTTATTTTACCCACTTTAAATATCGGAACACGTATACAAGGTTTTGACATATCATATCGATGCATCTATATATATTATTTGGAATCACCATAGACACTCTATATGCAGTAATGATCGAGTTCTCTATACAGGGTTGAGGTTGATTCTACAATAATATATATAGTTTGAGTTGTGATCGAGTCTGGGACGTATACGGGTCACGACACGTATTAATTAATTCGAATATTATATATTAAACTATATATGAATTATTGAACTGTCAACTGTGGAATATCGACTGTGGACTAATAACATTGGAAAATTAAAATGAATTAAAATATTGATTATAACATATGAAACTAAGCAATTCTTCAAGTTTACCACTTGATTTCATCTCAAACCTCATTTGTATCTTGACGATTATGATCCACGTTCAAACCTTTCATGATTCTTGAAAACATCTCAAACAAAAGGATGAACCAATCACACTTCATCTACGGGAGAAAAGATTGATGCATTTAGTTATGCATCTGAAAAACTCCCGGAAACTGAGTAGATGTTTAACACGTAGTTGTGCTAATTCCTTTAGTGTTATTATTACCCAGAATAACTTGGCAATCCCTTTTTAAAGTAGCCAATTTTGTCACAGCTCCAGCAAGTCAACTTCGACATTTCATTCTAAGTAGCCTTACTATAATCCTGATATATACAATTACCCTTTTGATACCGGAGAATTCTTTTATATTCCACCATATTATCAGCAGACGTACCAGCAACCTCGTTTCTTTTTGGCTTAAATCTCTCTGATAAATCATTATATTTATTCATTGAAACCCTATCATATACTCATCCGCATCTTATAACGAGAACTGCCATAACAATTACCGGGAATTAGCAATCAGTACTTTGAAAACTCACAGCATATCTACATCAACAGTTATATATATGACATTTATCTCTTAGAATTATGATCTCTCATTCTGAAATTCTGAAAAGCACTCAGTCACAAATCAATACTCTGAATGTTGATAAAGCTGAATGAAGTAGCGGAAACTGTAGATAACCGTAAATGACCATAATCATCGAAAGTTTGATGATAAAGATTAGTATGTTGGAAAAGCTCAGAAAAGTTGGAACTGGAAAGCGGATTGAGCTAACCATAAAGGAAACCAATGAGAAATACAAGTAACATACCCTAAATTCATAGAACCCAGATAAATCTAGATCCGTTGAAATCTTTAGAGAATATCTTGCTCCGAAGTCATGTTAAAATCTTGCGGAAAATCTTTCTCCATCAACCATCGAACTTAGAAATTCCAAAATATCATCATCAATATCTTCGATATTTCTGAGGATATTTTCATAAATATTCTAGTCCGAAATTATATACCTCTTCGTGCTTCCTGGGTATCATTATATTGGAAACATTCAATAGAAAATTTATTACCGAAAAGCAGATTATGCGAAACTATGAAGAACGCCGTGGACAAATCGCAAAGAATAAGTTTGACTTTAAAGAATCCAAATGATTCTGTTTCTGATGAAATCTTTAGCGAATACCTTGCTTCTGAATCTAAACCTTTACGGATAAATCTTCTTCATCATCCATCGATATTAGAAATTCCAAGATATCATCGTATCTTTCATTATAAATATCCTTCATATTTCTGAAGATATTTTCATAACTATTCTTATCTGAAATCATTAATCTCTTCGTGCTATCAGTATTACATCATATAGAAACTGTTAGTTTCTATATTCTGTAAAATTTCGAGTTTAAAATATGAATATTATTGAAGTAATGTTGAGAACTGATGCATGATTTAGTATAATATAATGACACTTGATCAACGTGATTATATTACAGTAAGTCATGCTGAGTTTCTAATGGGACGTGATGATTCATCGATCCTAACGTCATCATGTGCCATGTTACATAACTCTTTCATTCTGCTTAACTTCTGAACATATCAAGAAAGTATGTTCTTAATAGTTCTATTCTTAGTGATTCAGGTAATTTGACAAATCAAATTGTGCTACTACCTTTCCTTTCTATCTTGTATATTTTGCTAATTCGAAACTCCATACCTACGAATTCTGGACCATTACTTGCGATAAGAAAGCAAAAGCATGAAGCTCTGAAATAGAAAGGGAGTATAAATCGCAGCAAATAAGAGAGAGCATTAACTGTGGATGACAATGATTATAGGAAACAGAAGCAGAGACATCGAAATATAAGGGAAGATATAAGACCCAACAATAACCCAGGAGTTACAAATCGTGGATATTAATACGAATAGCAATATAAAGATACGGTATAATTAAGAATAGTAACACCCTAAGGTAATAGTAGAAGTAAACAGATTCTTCTGGTGGAAGATTGAAAGGAAGGATGACAGAAATGATAATTAGAAAAATATCAAGGATTAGAACTGGATTAAGCATTTTCACAATCTTTTGGATGTATGAACTAAGAAAGAAAGTATGGGAATGATGAGAATAATGGAACGGAAGAGTTTAATTTATAATAGAAATATCAGACAGAGTAATCGAGGCAAATCACCGTATTTAATTGTAGAGATTTTAAATCTCCTTATTCGCCGAAGAATCAAATCTCTCAGATTTCGAAGATTTTCTTTAAATCCCTTAAATTCCGGAATTCAACCAAGGCAATGTCATAAGTTAAAACGAAACTTCATTTATTCATTTCACTCTTTTGCGATAGCTTTATTCGTGCTCTTCGAATAATCGAATTGTTTTATCCATTTACTCAATAATGATAAAACCTAATTGATCAACTCATATGCGTCATAAAAGCATATTCATTGTTAACCATGACCGCCTCACTCAAATTTCGGGACGAAATTTCTTTAACGGGTAGGTACTGTGATGACCCGGGAATTTCCGACCAAATTTAAACTTGAATCTTATATGATTTCGACACGATAAGTAAATTCTGTAATGTTAAAGTCTCAAAACCTTTGAACTGTGTTCATGTATACATTTGACCTTCGACTATTCCCGACGATTCACGAACAACTATTTGTAAATAGATATATATATATATTTAAATATGTAAATATATATAGATATAATTATATTTTAATTTGAATCATAATTTGAAATAAAATACGATGTAATGAGAAATTTTATTAAATACAAATATATATAGATATGTATATGTATATATACATGAATATAAATTTTAAAGATATAAGATTAAATATTAAATCTATTTGAAGATATATATATATATATATATATATATATATATATATATATATATATATATATATATATATATATATATATATATATATATATATATATATATATTTAATATTTAATATTTAATATATTTAGTTGTATAGTAAAACCTAATCTTAAAGTGTATTTGTATAGTATGTTGAATATATTTAATTTCGAGCTTAATTTGTCAAAGTTTGTATTACTCGGTTGACATTTCGTTAGCATTCATATAGATTTAACATGAGAGTATGATGTGTTAAAATAAAAGTTGGAGTGTAAATTGATTATGAAGATTCTAGATTTATTAGAAATATTTTTACTTTTTAAGTTTAAATATTAGTACTTCGTACATATAAATCGGAACAGGAAATAAATAATTTTCGAACCTTTTTGATCAGGTTTCGAACAGGTAATGAGTGAAATAATTAATTATGTTTAATCTAAAAATTTGGGATTTTTAGGAACACTTTATTATATTAACTGTTTAGCAATGGACACGATAGCACTCCGTGAAAATTGACTGTAGGATTACCTGGCTGCTTCACTGTATTGTTGTCTAACTCTTGAATGATTGATTGATATTATTATTTTTATTATTATTATTATATTAAATAACATTCTTATTATATAGCATTGTATGGTATATTGATGTTATTCCACTGCACCCTCTCTATCACCACCACAGTGAGCCGCCACCACCATCATTCAATCACCACCATTCCAGCTGCCCTCAACCGCCACCACCATCACCGCCGTCTCTAACACCACCAAGACCACCCTGCAAACCGAGAACCACCACCGGTTGCCATAATAACCGGCAACGAACCACCACCTTCAACACTCTCTCTTTATCTCTCTCTCTTAAATTTCTTCACGAACCCACAACATTCTGGTACTTGTTTTCGTTACAGAACATTTAGAAGCAGCTGCTACAGCTTGTTTTTTGTGAAAACCGAAACCTCTCTCTCTCCTTTCTATCTCTCATATTTTTTTTTCTTTTTCTTTCTCTTCAGTTGATAATCGTGTTGTTACATGATGCGTGTGTTGTGATGATGATGATGCTGTATGTTGATGATAGTTGATGATAAAGTGGATGAAGATGTGATGATAAATATGACGGTGATTACGAAGATAGTAGAGATGATGATGTATGAATCACGATGATGATGAAATTATGGAAGAAGATGTTAACTGCTCGACATATCCTTGATTTTAGTTTTCTTCTTTTTCTGCTCGAGTTGTAAACCCACTACTGTAGCAACGAAAATGAAAAGACACCGATAGGAAGATGATGATGGTGACAGTGAGATGATGCGAGTGATGACGATAAGAAAATGACGGGATGAAGTTTGCATGATGATCGATGGTATGTAATGATAAATCGTAAAAATAAAAATAAAAAAATATAAATGATGATGGTACATATGCTGAGCTGAGGACGAGGATATGATAAAGGTGTTATGAAGTTTTGATACATGTTACATAAGTTTTCATGCGAGATTAAATAGATTCGAATGATGGTGCAATGGTTTAGTGGAAGGTGTGTTAACCGATAGGTCACTAGTTCGAAACTAGGCCATGACATTTTTTTTTTGTAATAACTAACAAAGCCGCTGTTGGGCTTGGCTTGCTGCTGGGCCGAGGCTTTCTACCTATTGGGCCGAAACCTATTAAAATTATATTGGGCTGAGTTCCTTAGTTTGTTGGGCCGTAAAACAAAAATTTCGATGGGCTTTGTAGTTGGGCCGAAAAAGAGGTTGAATAAAATAGAAGAAGAAATCACAGATTTAATTTCGGGTTATAAATTTGTATCTGTGATATATTTCAAAAATGGAACAGACAGAGTATTGGTTTTGGTGCGTGTTTGTGAAACGAGAGGTCATGGGTTCGAGTCTCGTCTGGAGCTTTTCCTTTTATTTGAAGCTTTTAAGGGTATACACAAGTTTCTTTTATTTTTTATTATTATTATTATTATTATTATTATTATTATTATTATTATTATTATTATTATTATTATTATTATTATTATTAGTATTAAATGTATTAATTATGATAGTACAATTAAAATTAAAACTTTAATATTATTATCACGAATGTGTTTATTATTATTATTATTACTAACACTGTTATTATTATCATTATGTTATTAAAGTAAATTAACTTTTATTTAAAACTATCCTTTATACTAAAATAAACATTATTACTATTATTATTATTAGTATTATCATTATTACTATCATTATTATTATTATTATTATCATACTTATCATTATTATTATTATGACAAATAGATATTTTATATTAAAATACATTACAATAATATTAATACTACATATCCCTATATTTTTATTAAAATGATAGTAACTAAGCTATATATATAAAAATGTAACAATTAATATATAAATATATGTTGTTATCATATATAAATCCTAATATAAATTTTATTAATACCATGATATAAAGAATGATAATTATTAGTATATAAAATATATAAACTAAATATATTAAATTTAATTAAGTAACATATAATATAACTAGTATATTACTAAAAACAATATATATAATTATTCAATTACGATTATGTGTATTAATATATATGTATAAATGATATAGGTTCGTGAATCCGAGGCCAACCCTGCATTGTTCAATATAGTCATATGTATTTTTACTACAAAATACATTAGGTGAGTTTCATTTCCCTTTTTACCCTTTATATTTTTGGGCTGAGAATACATGCGCAACTTTTATAACTGTTTTACGAAATAGACACAAGTGATCGAAATTAAGTTCTATGGTTGAATGATCGAAACTGAATATGCCCCTTTTAGCTTGGTAGCCTAAGAATTAGGGAACAGACACCCTAATTGACGCGAATCCTAAAGATAGATCTATTGGGCCCAACAAGCCCCATCCAAAGTACCGGATACTTTAGTACTTCTAAATTTATATCATGTCTGAAGGAGGATCCCGGAATGATGGGGATATTCTTATATACAAATTGTGAATGTCGGTTACCAGGTGTTCAATCCATATGAATGATATTTTTTGTCTCTATGCATGGGACGTATGTTTATGAGAAATGGAAATATGAAATCTTGTGGTCTTAAACTAATGAACTCACCAACCTTTTGGTTGACACTTGAAAGCATGTTTATTCTCAGGTACGAAAGAAATCTTCCGCTGTGCATTTGCTCATTTTAGAGATATTACTTGGAGTCATTCATGATATATTTCAAAAGACGTTGCATTCGAGTCGTTGAGTTCATCAAGATTATTATTAAGTCAATTATAGTTGAATATATTAAGAAATGGTATGCGTGTTGTCAACTTTCGATGTAAAGCAAGTTTGTCTTTTAAAAACGAATGCAATGTTTGTAAAATGTATCATATAGAGGTCAAGTACCTCGCGATGTAATCAACTATTGTGAATCGTTTGTAATCGATATGGACTTCATCCAGATGGATTAGGACGGGTCCTTTCATGTTATTGGGTATGACCCGACTTAGATCAAAACATATTAGCCACATTAATTTAGTATGTCTCTCAGGTATACGAAATACCTTCAGTTTGATTCAAAAAAATTGCAAAGTGAATGTGTTTATGGTACTCCTCATTCACGTGAATGTGTAGTCTCCATATAGGCTCCATTAGTTTGTAATTTTGTGAGATATTTCATGCTAGATCTTAAATTATGGTTCCCACATGGTTAGGTGACTCACAAAGGATGCTAAGAGTTGATCTTTGAAGTGTATATACCAATAGAAAATACATTTAGAAGCTGGGTATTGTACGAGTAAGAATACGGGTGCATACGATTAGAATTGTTGATGAAAATGAACGAGTATGTAATTGTAAGCATTTTTGTTAAGTAGAAGTACTTTGATAAGTGTTTTGAAGTCTTTCAAAAGTGTTTAAATACCTTTAAATATACTACATGTATACACATTTTAACGGAGTCGTTAAGTCATCGTTAGTCGTTACATATAAATGTTGTTTTGAAACCTTTAAGTTAACGATCTTGTTAAATGTTGTTAACTCATTGTTTATTATGTCTAATGAGATATTAAATTATTACATTATCATGATATTATGATGTATTAATATATCTTAATATGATATATATACATTTAAATATCGTTACAACGATAATCGTTACATATATATCTCGTTTCGAAATCCTTAAGTTAGTAGTCTTGTTTTTACATATGTAGTTCATTGTTAATATACTTAATGATATGTTTTATTTATCATTTATCATGTTTATATATAGTGTATCAATATCTTAAAATGATTCATATGTAATTAGTAAGACGTTGTTATAACGATAATCGTTATATATATCGTTTTCGAGTTTCTTAATTCAATAGTCTCATTTTTTATGTATATAACTCATTGTTAAAATACTTAATGAGGTACATACTTATCAAAATATCATGTTAACTATATATATATCCATATATATGTCATCATATAGTTTTTACAAATTTTAACGTTCGTGAATAGCCGGTCAACTTGGGTGGTCAATTGTCTATATAAAACCTATTTCAATTAATCAAGTCTTAACAAGTTTGATTGATTAACATGTTGGAAACACTTAATCATGTAAATATCAATTTCATTTAATAAATATAAACATGGAAAAGTTCGGGTCACTACATAATGTAGTCTTTTTTAAAGACTTTTATTTTTGAATTTCGGAAATGAAAGATAGGTAGGAGTGCCGATATTTTTTTGAGAAGCACTTTTGAACTTTTCTCCCTTTGTATTGATAGGCATTTTACGGTCGAGTTCTTCTTCAGCGTTTCTCTTTATAAGTTCCGCTCCTTTTCTCAGAACTTTGAAAATACACAATTTTTTTTTTTTTTGAGATTTTATCTCGAGAAACTTTTGTGACAGTAAACTTTTTGCAAGACCTTTGCCGTGATACTTGAGAAGTTTATAACATTGGATTTTTGGGAAGGAATCTCATTTTCTGGATTTTTTCGAGTGGTAGTAAAGATGATGTGAATGATGGTTTGACATGGTAGAAGTGGTGAAGGGTGTGAAAGGTTTATTTTGACAAATAGTTAGCTCTTCTGATTATACACAAATCACATTTTGTTACTTAGAAATGCGGATCTAGAGCAAGTTCTGATTCTGAATATAGACATCGGCACTCTCTACGGAAAATAGTGAAACATTAAAGATGAATGCTTATATGGTCTTATTTGGAGTGCCTCACCATAATCTATTTAGGTCGATAATGCCTAGTCATGCAATGCTTTATTAGAGATTCGGTTTATCCCAACAAGATTTCTACCTTACTTAAGCCTTAATTTTTATTTACAACTATTTTTGGTTTTCGAAAGTACTTTTTCGGAAAGGCTTTCTTTTGTTAATTTTTTTTGAAATTTGGCTTAAGAACTCGGAATCTTTGTATGGGGTTATTTTAATACATCATAAAAAGGTTATACCAACATCCCACACTTAGAGGAACATTGTCCCCAATGTTCCTAGTGTATCCTACACTTAGATGTTTTAGTTAATGATTTTTAGAAATATTTGTCTAGTGATTATTTGGTTTGGAATCCCACACTTAGTGATAAGTTAGGATGTGGCATAATTAAAATTTAAGCTAGTAATGAGTTGAAAGAAACGAGTACTCCCCATCGGATTGTCGTGGTTGAAGAAACTGACTGGCTTGTAAAGCCAGGTTGTTTCAGCAATCTTGGAAGTTACGCCCTTTATTGATCGAATCATTTGTCATCCTTTATTCTTCTACTCTACTTTATTGCACGGGTTGCCTCCCGAGAAGCACTTTCGTTTAAGGTCGTTGGCTCGGCCATAATGATGCCTAAAAGGCATAAATTCCCCTTTGGTAGCTGTAATCGTGGTCTTCTCGAGGGAATGTGTATCTTGGAGGATAGATTCGGAGAAAGTGCTGGACCAAGAGTGGTTGCAGATCCAGCATTTCTCTTGAAGATCTTCCGAAGGAGAGATAATGTGCGGTTTCAGCTCGTGAAAAATCTTAAATTCCGTTGAGAATGTGGTCTACGGCTTTGCTGATTGACCCATGGGTGTCAATCATCGAGGCCGTGCTTGTGGTGATTGTTTCTCTAATGGGATGTTCATTTCAGAGGTCTTCAAATAGTTTCAAAATTTGTATCTTCAGTATCTCAAAATCTTCTGAACGGTGGTCTCCACAATAGGAGTCTGTAGCTTTGCACAAATTTGTTAAGAGACGAAGCTGAAAAGAAGTGAAAAGCAGTCCTGACCCAAGCATTAATGTCACCGTCTTGGAATATATCTCCCGACATCCAGCTTTAAATATGAAACTAGGATCCGTGGATTCGTGGAAGATACGTGCTAACTGCTTCGTAACAAAGGTGGCAATGCTGACTTGGTCTGGTTCTAGATGTGAGAATGGATTGTTGTGTCTTCCTTCTTCTACTACTACGTCTCGTAACTCCTTGATAATCAGATCAGCGTGGTGATCAATTATTACGTAAATCACTAGTTTGTCTGGTGTGCTTTCAAAATTATCTATTTCCAAGAGAACAAAGAGGCTGTGAATATCTTCGATCATTTGCGAATCATAGTGATAAGTCGGACGACTAATGGAAAGATCCATATACTTCCGGATGAGAGTTAGTAGTGCTCGTTGGTTTACTGAGAACGAAAGTGCAGATCCGGCTAAGGCGTTGTAAATCTTAGAGTAAATGATCTTCTGATCTCGACAAAATCTTGTCTCAGAGAATAGTACAAACTACTGAATTGTGCTCTCGTTGCCTTTCTTCCTGGTAGATACGATCGTGAAGAGTGTTGATAAAGTCTTGAATGCGCCCTTCTAAGATTTCAACATTATCATCTTCTCTTGGTAGATAGAGGTTGTATTCATCTTCAATAGGTTTGATCTATTCCTTTAAGCGAGGTATGAAAACATTTTTTGATTTACGGATGGCTTCGGGAATATCTTCAAAATCATCGGTGTCATTGATGAAGGTTATCATGTCGGCAAGATTAGATATGACCGGAATATGAATTGGAGAAGATTCCGGCTCCTCTTGATCTAGTGGAGAATATGAATCATCCAGAATGTCTTCATTTTCCTCTTCTTCCTCGTCATCATCGTTATAGTTTTCTTCTGTGGATTCATCTGATGAATGGGCTTCTTCAGTATTCTGGCATTTCACTTCGACACTGGCAGGGTCAATCTCTATATATTTTACTTCGACCTTAGCAGTTTCCTTTTTGAATCGAATAATTAAACTGTGATCCTCTGTCTCTAGCCTCATTAATTCTTCGTGACGATTGTAATTTGCTTCCAAGCTTAGAGAAGGTACTATCAGAGTTTCTTTTAAGTCTCCTATTTCTTCTTCCTCCTCAGATTCTTCCTCTTCCTCTATTTCTTAGCTGGGATCCTCTTCTTCCATTTCTGGGTCGTCAGCAGATTATGATTCAACACCCATTTCGATATCATCGGCTGGTGGTGGGAACTCATCATCGGAAGTGATCCGTTCGGTGAAAATAGCAAACATTTCTGCTTGTCCAGAAAGATCGATAGATCGGTCAAATTAGAAGGTAACGCTCTCCCCATGTGATCGCAAGATCAAGGTTTGAATGTACACATAAATGATAGTCCTAGCCATGTTCATGAAAGGTCTCCCGAAGGTCTTCTTTAATGTCCATCACTACAAAATTCGTAGGATACAAGAATTTGTCGACTTTCACTAAGAGGTTCTCAACTATGCCCTTATGATATCGTATTGTGTGATCGGAAAGTTAGATTGTCATTTTGGTTGGTGACAAGTCTCCTAGCTCTAATCTCTTGTAGAGAGAATATGTAATTAGGTTGATACTTGCTCCTAAATCTGCTAGCGCATGAATAGTTCCATATTGGTAGATGGAACATGGGAAAATGAATCGGCCCATATCTCCTAGTTTCTTTGGTATAGAGTTTCTAAGTAATGCCGAGCATTCTTCACTCAGTGGAATTTTATTGGAATCTAGTATCATTTCCTTTGTAGAGAGAATTCTTTGGATGTATCTCTTCTGGTTGGGAACTTTGGACATAGTATCCAGGAATCTTCCGTCAAGTTTGTAGGTATCAAGCTTAAATGGTTCTTCCAGTAGCCTTCCAGGATAAGGTACGCGAACTGGAGTTTGAGTGGGTAGCTTTTGAGTATATGTCAATTTATTCTTGAGCCTAGCTGACCTTCTCTGTGGTTCTTCCTTTGGGATTATGGAGTCCATTTGCTTAGCTTCCTCTATGTGGGGGTTTTGGATAGTATTACTAGGTAATCTTCCTTGTGGTCGGGTTTCAAGGTTTTGTGATAACTGTCCGAGCTGCGTTTCTAGACTTTTGAGCAGAGCCAATTGGTTTCACATGAGTATCTCCGTCTGGTCTTGTCTAGACGCGGTTCTCTGATTTAGCTATTTTTGTCCTTTCATAAACTGAGTCAACTGATCATCAGTCCCGAGAGCAGGGTTGGTTACTTTCGTAATTTGGGTGGTTGGAGAATTTTCTTCAGCTGGTGATCCAGTGAGTGAAAGTGGTTGATCGTAGGTCAATTGAGATTATTGGGGTGGATAAGGTGGGTAATGATAGCAAAAAGGCTGGTTGTTTCTTTGAAATTGGTTAACCCTAGGTTGTTGATTGAATACGGGATTTGATTGACGAGCTGGGTATTGAACGTAACAGACTGAACCATCAGGATTCTCGTACTCAACTTGATATTCTTCAGTGGTTTGCGGGTTCATACAATTAACACAGGCCTGAGCCTTGTTAACCTGTTGCGGCTGCGTCTTCAATTCTACGAGTTGTTTGGCTAGAGACTCCATCTTGTCCGTGAGGGATTTGATGGCCTCCGTTTGATTAGTGTGGAGAGTGGAGCAGATGATGAAGTTGTTTCACCACTATTCCAATCATGATGATGCATTGTCATGTTCTCTAGCAACTCCCATGCTTCTCCTGCGGTTTGGTTCATCAGATTTCCTTGAGCTGCTGCATCGATCGCCATCCTATGATTTACCGTAAGACCATTGTAGAAGGACAGATTTGGCTGATCGTTCTCGCTGGTGATAAGGGCATTTCTTCAGTAGGGTCTTGAATCGCTCCGATGCGGTGTAAAGAGATTCATCATAACTTTATTTAAAGTTAATGATGTCATTCTTAAGCTTGGTATGTTTAGAAGGAGAGAAATATTTAGTTAGGAATTTAGTAGCCATCTCCGTCCATGACGTGATGGAATCTTTTTCCAATCCTTCAAACCATGTTTATGCATGATGAGTGAGAGAATAGGGGAACAAGTATAGCCGGACTATATCTGGTCCTATCCCTGGCTGTTTGTAGGAGTTTAAAAGAGATATGAATTTATCAAGGTGAGAGTTAGGATCGTCATTCGATAGTCCATGAAATTGACAGCCATTTTGGATGAGCTGTATAATGTGATGCTTTAACTCAAAAGACTGTCCTTGAATCTCTGAGAATCTGATTGGTCCTCCTCGACCTTCAATCGAGGGTTTGGTGTTTTCAGGTAGAGTAACGTGTAACGCCATTCAATTTCTAATTCGTTCTTCTTTGCGTGCTTTAGAGATTATTGCATCTGGATCAGGTACGATTAACAACGGCCCTAGTCTAGATCTGGTTTGGGTCATACACTGAGTATTAACTCTTGTTTTAAATTTTAGGTAGATAAGTTAAGTTCCTAATTTAGTCTAAAAGTAAACTAAAGTGATCTTAATCTAAGGTAATCTAAGGTAACTATCCTAAGTTTAATTATGTTATTGGTTCTTGCTACTGATTCCCTGGTATTTCGATAACAGAGCTTCGTACGAACTATTCAACAAACCAAGTGGCCAGACCGACTACGAAGAGGCAAGATCCTTTTGGTTCCAATATAATTGGAGACTGTTTGAAAAATTCAACAACCAAGTCCGTGTATAAAAGTCTTTCTTAGACACCATTAAATGCTTGCAAATCGGTTTGATAGAAGTAGTATTGTCTGATACCAGTTCCCTGGCAGCAGCACCAAAAGCTTGCCTCTCTCTTGATATGACCGAAACGGACATTTTTATTTATGCGGTGTCGTGAGGCCGCAAGGCGTCAGAATAAGCTATCGGGAGGTGAGAGCAATAGTTTTAAATGTATATTTAGCGGGTCCTAAATCGTACTACTCCTTATTATGGTGAGTAAGGGAAGTATGACCTAGGATCGAATTTTTAGGATATCAGTAGAATCGAACCTATAACTAAAGCTTAAGATAATCCTAATGTGAAGGAGTAGTGGTTTATTACCTAGTTTTGGGTTTTCTAGTTTATAAGATAAAATAAAGTAAATGCGATAAAATTTGTAATTCAGATAAGGTTAAAACAAGTGTATACTATGGTTTCGTCAGTTACTTTGCCGAGATTATGGAATGCTGGCTCAGGAATTGGTAGTGACCTTGTACTCACTACACTAGTCCTAACGCCCTTGTCATAAGACATGTCACTGGGTAATGCATTAGGCTTGAAGATTCTGAATAGTCAGCAACGTACCTTACCCCCGACACCCATGCAGTATGACTACACGCATACATGTTCAAACGGCTCATCCAATTGAGCGACTTGGTTGTGTGACATATTAACATTCTACAAAGATCTAAACTTTCTTAAGCACCATGGAATACAAGGTATGCCATATCCGAGAGACGTGATGTGTTTCGATGCTTTCGTTAATGATTGGGTTTAAAAAGATAGTTAGGCCCTTGAAAAGAGTTCAACCATAAAGAACACCATGGCCAAGTCGGTTTGACTTCCATGAACACGTTCAGTTATCCTAACGGTCCAATCCTTTATGTGTTTAAACAAACAGTTCCTTATTTAATTAAGAATCCCTCAAGCAGGGTGCAATGCTTGAGACCGCGTTATGGTGGAGTGTACTAATCAGCAATGACCGGGTTCCATGGCCTTACTTAGCAGAGGTACATCTTACAATAACCGTTGTACTTCAGCATGCACGTACGAAGTTTATATGCTTGGTGACTACACTAGCATGGTCTAGGACTGACAATGTACTATTGGCTTAGTTAGATGTTCCACTACGAAAAAGTCCTCAGTTGAAATCCAAGGCTCGGTGGACTTACAAAAACCGAGATTCGCGACTTCCTAATAACAGAGCCGATAACTACGTTCAATTAGTTGGATAAGCGATTGAGTTTAAAGCATAATCGAAAAGCATCTTGACAACATACACAAACCATAATATTATTTCGGCATTATAACTGACTACATCATAGCATACACTACAGATAACTACTCGCTAATCATGGTAACGATATCACAAATCATAATAATGAAAGACATTATGCAAAAACAAGGGATAAGTACCAGTAGCTTAAACGAGCTCCGAATACAAAAGTGACTACTTCAAACTCCATACCGCTCATAATACAATATTCGGCGTTATTCTCCGGGTACTAGGTTTCCCGCACGGAGTCGAAGACCTTGAAAGTATGACTAATATTGTAGAAAGAGAGAGAGAAAGAGAGAGAGAGAGAGAGAGAGAGAGAGAGAGAGAGAGAAGTGAATTGAAGTGTGTAAAAATGGATGACAAATGGCCCTTAAATATGAAATGGTTTTGCTCTCATACGGCTGGCAGGCCGTATGGCAAGCCGTATGGCCTGCCCGTATGACCTGGCAGCCCGTTTATCCTAGGCGTATGCATGGCAGGCCGTATCCCCTTATGGCAAGCCGTATGGCTTGTCCTGTCTGCTGTTTTTGCTGGATCGTAACATGATTTCCGGTGTCGTAACTTGTCTTTTACCATTTTCGCTCTAGAATTTTCGTTTTAGCTCCGATTCTCTTGATTCTTTTTGCACCGGCTTCGTAATCACTTGATCTTCACTTTTAATCGACAAATCGAGTATTTTGGCAATAAAGCTTGGAACTTTATGGTTTTTGGGCCTCAATACCGGGGTGAAAACGTAACTTTTTAGCCGATATTAGTTAGTATTAATAAATGTGACAAAAACTTGTTCCCTAAGTCGAAAACCCCTAAAATCCACCCAAAAAATAACTGTCATAAATAGCCTACATTAAAATATGGTTTGACAACCGTAAAATACAGTTTTACTAGCGAAACCCTAAAAACAAACCATACAAATACGGCTTCATCACTTCCGTTAACAATCTACAAAATACACCAAGCCCTAAAATATGGTTCCAAAACCGTAAATTATGGTAAACAGCTTCTTGATATTTCTTTGTTTTTAACTCCTTTTTTCCCGCATTTGTCTCTAATCTTCAACTATTACAAAAACCATCAAAATTGACTTGTTTTAACCTTCAAACTCTCGTAAATTTCGTTACAAATGCAACATATGTAAGTGTAAAATATCCAACGATAATGGTACTTGGAACAATGTTGTTGCTTTGTATCATAAGGATAAAAGATTTGTTTAAATCCCGGCAAATACTTTAAGAAGAATGGCTGGAAATGGCTAATCGATCCGTTTTTAGAAGGATAATTGGCTCAGAAATGGATGTCTTAGTACTAAATTTAGTCATCTATTTCATAGCGTTAATAATGAAGATTCTTTATTGGCGGACCGGATTGTCAATGGGGTATGGTTGTGGGATTGAAAAAGGTCTATTGAATAATTTTGGAACAAAACGAACTTGGACAGTACATTGGAAGTCATCCGCCCAATCAGGTTATCGTTATCGAATACTGCTGACTCGTTTTGTTGCTCTATTGTGGAAAGTGGCATTTTTTCGGTAAGCAACACGCGTTTTTACATTGATTCTCACATTCTTTCTTGTTTAAATCTTGTGGCGGTTTGCTGTCGAACCCTCCCTAGGAAGATTAATATTCTTATTTTGTGTGTATCGTTTAATAGACTACTTACTAGATTTGGCCTTTTGTCTAGAGGTATAGATATGGAACAGATTGGATGTGTCTTATGCGACCACCATGTCGAATCGTTGGATCTTGTCCTCTTCGGATGCAGTCTTGCAAAGGAATTATGGCGTAAAACGGGGATATGGCTTAAGGTGTAGTTCTCACCTTTTGAAAGTTGGATCGAATGGTTCATATGGCATAAGGATTGGAGTGCTAGCTCGTTGACCAATGACAAGGTGTATGTGATTATTTCGTGTTTGATATGGCTTGTTTGGAAGACACACAATGCGGTTTTGTTTAACCTTCAAGAGGCTAAGAAGAGTGTGGTGTTTGATGCGATTTGTAATTATTCGTTTGATTGGAACCGAAATAGAGGAAAATCTAATATAACTTGTCATGATTGGCTAAAAAAGTCATTGTAAACGTTTGATATTTTCAAGTTCACTTTTGATAGATCCACACTTGTTTCACACTATTTTTCAGTAATACCCTTAAATAAATTTAAATATAAAAATTGTGTAGCCCATCATTTAAGGATATATTAGGTATTTCGTGTGAATCTATCAATTTCGTGAGTGGATATATCACCTAGAGAACCTTTAGTTTTTAATAAAATTTGTCGTTGCAAAAGTAGTACTACGCTATTACATTCCACAAGATCTTGATCCTCAACCTCATATTGCAAAAATTACACGTTGGATAAGATTGTGATAGCCAAGATATGGGCACGTACTCGAATGCTCGATTAGTTTCAACAGGACATTCTAGATTTTTGGGGCCAACAAATATTGTTTTATACATCAACCTTCATGGACCACCTTTAATAATTTACGTATTTAGAAAACATGTTTATATACGGTAAATAGGAGGTAGGTAGAAAAATCAAGGATATGTTCTTAAGACCACACATTGGAGCGTTCAAGTTGTTTTTAACACGAGGTGATTTTGACGGAATCTAACTCCCCTAGTGAGGGTTAAAATTATGGGTTACTTTTCTGTCCGATTATTGTCAAGTTATTTTTATGTATCTCTATCTTTATATCTATCTCTAAATTAAAAGAAATATTTAATTGAACAATTATTTAATTTAAGTTTAAGTTTCAACTATTAGATTAAGATTAAGCAAATTACAATTAATACCCTCATAATCAAGCCATTCATTTAAATCTTTTTTGAATTTATACTGCTATAGCAAAAAATTAAAAAATATCTACCAAAATTATCCTTAAAAATAATTAAATGATTAAAAACAATTAAATAAGCAAGGTGCTAATCTTATTCCTATCTTATCCTTATCTTACATTTTAAAAAGATAACCCTTAATTAGTAATCCTTTTTGAAAAAATAAAAAAATAATCCTAACAATCAATATTAAACATGGTACGGGTGGAGGTAAAAGTATTTAGCATTGATGGAGCGCGGGTTGTGAATCCGTGATACCGTTTATACAACCAAAGAGGATACACATTAACACAAATATATTTATTTAATTACACATTATTATGTAGGATTAATATGCAAGGTATAACATATAACTATATGGTCAACTTCATTTGAGCCTTCGGAGTCACACACATATACACCGAGACGTCAAATAAAATATATATATGATGTATATATATTACTCAAGTAACAAAATAGTAAATCGAAATTAATTCATTTACTATTCATATGAATAGTAAATGAAACGAAATTAATTAATTTACTATTCACATTAAAGCGACATGATAGAAATTATTAATTATAAGTTACATAATATAGCCTAATGTATTTGAGAAATACGACTTTGAAAAAGGAAATTACAAAAGAAGTTAAAACCACAATCATGTTTACGCGTTTTAAAATCAAGTGGTTTACCTCAATCATGTTTACGCATTTTAAAATCAAGTGGTTTACTTTTGCATATATATATATATATATATATATATATATATATATATATATATATATATATATATATATATATATATATATATATATATATGATCAGGCTTTTGAGTGAGATGAACTAACATAAGAAAAACATAGCCACACCCAAAAGATTCTTTTTTGATCTGCATTACGAATACAGAGAAAACCTAAAATTCTCTTTTGTTAATTATGGCACAAAACCAAACTAACTCATAGTTATTTTTGGTCTCTCTTGAAACCATATACGGAATGTTGATTATTAATAATTATTAATATAATTTGATTATATTAATACGTTACTCGGGTTTTGGACTAGCATCCATTGACGGTCATTTGAAGTGTAGTGTGAACTATCCTAAGAGACAGACGGTCATATTTTTGATCGTAGGTTTCTCTCCTTCAATCAGTTTCTTCAAGAAAGGTATATCGTTTACTCACTTTGTGAATTACATATTTTGACAATTATTAGTGGTGTAACTGGATCTCATTGGGATAAACTAATCGTGCGCATGTTTCATTAAATATATGAATATTTAATCTTGTAAATATTTTATGAAATATTCTTTTAATATTTTAACTATCCGCTGCGTTAATCTGAATTGGTAAAAGTACACACGATTTTCCAACAGTGGTATCCGAGCCGCTTTTACACCATCTTAATTGTCGCGTGAATTTCTTTAGATTTAGCTTTGTGGTGAATTTGTAAAAGTCGAAATCTTTTTGGTTTTTAAAGTCAACACGGTTGATTTAGACTTAACCTTATGACGCACAAATATGATTGAAAGAATATCACTATTTTAAATTGTAGATTTAATTGTTATGGCTTGAATATTTATTATAATTGTTGATTGTTATATTCCATGGTTATACACATGCATTATAACCATGGACAAGCCATATATAGGTTTTAATAATGTAGTTATTAAAATTGTGATTGCATACATAGCCCGTAATGCCCCGACCTATGTGTTTGATTATATGTGATTGTTGTGATTGTTGATTACGACAGTATTATGTCATGTTGATTATTTATTTTATTAGAAAGGCTATTTTGAAGCCAAAGTTGTATTATATTTATTTTAAATTTTCATAGTATTGTATTTAAGTTTATTCTAAATTGTAAAAGTATTAGATTAGTTGTACTTTTCAATTTTAAATAAATGTAATAAGATGAAGATTAAAGATAAAGATGCAACGTGGATTTTGACTTAGAAGATGGCGAACAGGTCAATTTGACAACGATGGCGTTTGTCAGGTTTCACTTGATTCTTGAATTAAGTGGGAGTTACGATATTACCCTTAGTTTGACCTCTTGATCTCATGTTGGCTCATTGGATCAAGCATAGGATTTTTGTGCTAAACTATGTGTGTGTAGGGATGGCAATGGATGTTCCATCCATGGATATCCATCCGATCCGATCCATGTATAATGGATATGGATGATGTAAATGGACGATAAATGGATATGGATTATACAAATATTTAGCGGATCGGATATGGATGATAATTTATCATCCATGAATATATCCGGTACCACCCGAAATACATCAATACATACATATATATGTAATAAAATACATGCATATGCATCTACATATCGATATACATATACATATAATCAACAAAATTGTAAACTACTAACGAAAATAAGGGTTATAAAACTAATAATTATAATACTGTTAATAATAATGTTAAACGTTACACATTTAATTATATTAGTTTGAACATATATTCACCTATATTGTAACGTCTTTTGTTCAATTAAAGTCCCGTTCGGCGAATATTACAATAAAAACATGTGTAATAATCTAAAAACATAAAGATTATGCATTTACATGTGTTATAATCAAAATTTAATTGTGAAAATCGTCGTTAGATTAACATTTAATTTAATATCCAACGGATATCCATTAACCCGCTTATTCCAACGGATATGGATATGGATGGATGAACTGAGATTAAACGGATATGGATATGGATATGGATGGAAAAAAATTAAATGGATATGGATGTGGATATGGCATCATCCGATCCATATCCGATCCATTGCCATTCCTATGTGTGTGTGATGCATGATTGTGTTTTATTTTACGCATTTATATTTAATTGTTGACTATAATATATGCTAAATGTTTTTTGATGAAAACATTAAATAAAACCGGTAACGAGTTTCAAATATTAAATTTGATGATTTAAAAAAAAAAGTTAAACTCTAACGAGTTTAAAGTTAAGTAATTTTGAGACTTAAATTACATATGATTTTGATGGAAACGTTAAATAAAACTCTAAACGAGTTTCAAAGATTAAAATTGATGATTTTAAAATAAGTTAAACTCTAACGAGTTTAATGTTAAATGATTTTGAAAGTCAAATAATATATATGGACGACATCTTTTAAAACTATTTTAAAACGATACACGTTTATGTATTTGTTATTTCTATATCCTATAAATTAAATAACAAATTAGATCACAAACATAATCGACATATACATTTGGGAAAAAAAATTAACTAATAGTGTAGCGAATCTTGTGTGCGTGCATTATTCGTTGACACAAACTTTTTTCAAAATACCCGTCAAATTTAAGTCATGCCATCCAATAAGCTTGCAAACACTCCTCGTTATTTTTCTGATCTAGTGAGACTAGGCTGAATTATAGCCACGAGGTGGATTTTTCGATCTAGTGAGAATAGCGTGAATTTTCACTGTTTCCAAATTGGACGACTTAATCATATTCACGGTGAGACCTGAGTTCGAGGCAATGATGGGACAAACATGCCATTAGATAATAGTGGTTTGTTGGACTACATATATCTCTAGGTCCCATAAAGATCTAAGAGTTGTACTTGTAATGCAATTGGTACCCGCTACCTACCAATAGACTCCATAACTGCTAGTTGATCAACAGATGTGGCTATGGAACCTCTATGTGGATCTTAGGCTTTAGTAAATTAATTATTTTTGAAAAATATTATAAAAAAAAAACTTGGGTAGTTAATTTATTAAAGGTCAATATCGAAAATACTAAATTTAATCTTATATCTGTTGTAGATGTCAAATAATCAAAACGTAAACCAAAACACACTTCCTTCTTTGTTGGAGAAGGATAAACTCAATGTTCAAACTTCCTAGACTGGCACTGCAACCTGAGAATTGTTCTCAAGAATAATTGGAAGTTGAATCAAGTTTAGAACCCATATACTTTCTTCCTGTTGTGGCAATTGCTGCTGCTCAGCAAAATGATTATCAAATGTTGTTCGATGATCAGGAAGAAATAGGATTGAAGGGTGAAAAAGAATAAGCAGAATACTTTGTGGAAGGAAAACGACAAATCATTTGCTAGGAAAAATATTCCACCTTCCAAGAAGGAAAGCCCAATAAAAGACGCCGAATGTTTTCATTTTGGAAAGGTTGGCAATTGGAGAAGGAAGTTGTCGTATCTTCCAATCTGAGCTGAGAAAAGGCAACGCTGGTGAGACTAGCAAATCAGGTATATTCCATGTATAGTTATATACTTCTTCTAGTGATTCCTGGATCTTTGTTAACTGGTTATGGCCTTCACACCTGTAACAATATGAAGGGAATGAGAAGAAGTAATAGAAAAAGAATAAGCCGAATACTTTGTGGAAGGAAAATGACAAATCATTTGCTAGAAAAAATATTCCACCTTCCAAGAAGGAAAGCTCAACAAAAGACGCCGAATGTTTTCTGTGATGACACGGAGATTTCCGACCAAATTTAAACTTAATCTGTAAATGTTTTCGACATGATAAGCGAAGTCTGTAATGTTGGGTCACCAAAATTTTGAACTGTTTCATACATTCATGTAACCTCGACCATTGCTGATGATTCACGAACCATTACTTATAAATAAATACATATGTGTTTATAAAAGTATGTATATATAATAATTGGAATTGGATGTAAGTAAAAAATACAGAATAATTAAGTGTAATTTAAAATGAAACCATATATAAATATGTATAGTTATTATAATTTTTGTATTTTGTAAAATGTAAAAATTATGGATATTTAAATAAAAATTATTATATAACTTATTATATGATTAATAAATGTTATATAAGTAATAATATATATATATATATATATATATATATATATATATATATATATATATATATATATATAACAAATTAAAATATAGTTGTTATAATAATATCATAACTGTCATTATTAAGATATATATTAGTATTAATAATATTATGACATAATTATGAAATTGATGTAACTAAGTTGTTATATTATTATTAATATTATTATTATCATTAATATTAATATTATTATAGTTAGTAGTACTATTAGTATTATGAGTAATATTATTATAAGCATTTTTATAATTAATACCATTACTAATATCTAATATTATTATAATTATTATTAAAAATAATTATTTGTGTTATTATTAATATTTATTAGAAACTAATACAGTTTATGGATATTAACATTAATAATAAGATTATTTTTTTTATTTAATATCATTATTATTTATTATTAATATAATTATTAATATTAATAATACATTTAATAAATATTAGAATTTGTTTAAATAAACTGTATATCTAAAGTAAAAATCGTACGAAGTGGGTTTATGGTAGCTTTCATACTGTAATTAAATTGATATTTGTCTCTAAATCCAGTACAAAATCACGGATTACATTATCAATAACATCCAAAATCTGCTATCAATCTTTTTCACCTTTTAGTTATTTATTTATTTTTCTCTGCTCTTGAATTGATTCTGTCGACACCTTTGGTGTACAAAACATGCGAATACAACTGATTAGTCTAGGAAATCATTCAACTTTTTAATTCCATTATCAATCACTTTACCTACAGCTACAAATTACTGATTTAGAAACAGAAAATTTAGAGAAACCAAGAGTTCTCTGCTCGCGACCACTTTTCTTCCATAATTCAAATTCGAAACATTTTGCAAAAACTAATAATGCATTCTTGTTAGTTTCCCTTTACTTAAACTATCTGTGAAATTACAGATGCCAATTATTGATATCGAGTTTGAATTTTTGAGTCAAAGCTCATAGTTAAAAAGTCAAACTATAGTGTTCTTGAAGAAATTTGAAGCCAGAGATATGTTTCTGATTCAATTGATGATTGAGGAAGATTATATGAAAGATTTTAAGGGTAGTTTGTGTTGTAATCTTTAACCAAAACACTATCAAATTCAAAATCAATGTTAATTTTTTTTTTAAAAACCACAACGAACAGAAACTGTTCTTCAGTTTTTTTCGCGTTTTTTTTATTTAATCAAGAACACCCTATATTATTTTATGTTGTTACAAGTTTAAATGGTATCACAATTCGTTATCTTGATTTTGGTTATGGTTTGGGGTCGTCTGAGTTTGTGAGGAACATGGAGAAGATAGAACAGAAAATAAACTGGATAAATGAAATTGGTTTCGGTATCATAACAGAAAAATGATTTGGTTCAGACGGTTAGAGGTGTTGTTGGGGAACGGGAGGTCTCGGGTTCGAGCCCGGGGGGTGCAGCTATTTTTTTTTAAAACTCTTGTAAGGTAGTTTTATTTGTTGTTATTATTATTATTATTATTATTATTATTATTATTATTATTATTATTATTATTATTATTATTATTATTATTATTATTATTATTATTATTATTATTGTTATTGTTATTGTTATTGTTATTGTTATTGTTATTGTTATTGTTATTATTATGATTATAATTATAATTGTTATAATTAGTATTATATGTGTTATTAATGTAGTTTTATCAATTAAGTAGTATTATCATTATTATAGTTATTATGATTATTATTATTACTAGTATTATGAAAATAATATAAATTAGTATTATTTCCATAAATATTAGTATTAATAACATTCTATAACTATTGCTATTATCATTATGTAATATGTATTATTATTATCATTTTTTTTTTATAATGTTAACAAATCATTAAAAGTATTATTATTAATATTATAATGAGTATCCCTATTAGATAATTATTAAAATTATTATCATAAACATCTTTAATAGTAAAATTAGTATTTTTTTTATAGTTATTATTATTAATATCATTATATTTATCACTAAAAGAATTTCTAACATTATTATTTTTATTAGTAATATTAAGTATTATCAATATTATCATATTACCATTATAAATATCATTTTTAGTATTAGTACAATTATTAGTTTTAACAAAAAAAAAAGATATATATATTTAATACATTAAACATAACAAAATTAATATTTTCACATACCAAAAGAAATACATGAAACATATATGTATTTTTGATATAAAAATGATATAACTAATAAATTTATATATATATATATATATATACATATATATATATATATATATATATATATATATATATATATATATATATATATATATATATATATATATATATATATATATATATATATATATATATATATATATATATATATATATATATATATGTATATGTATATGTATATATATTGTTCAATTACGATTATGTGTATTAATAAATAAACAAATGTTATAGGTTCGTAAATTCGAGGCCAACCCTGCATTGTTCAATATAGTCATATGTATTTTTACTACAAAATACATTAGGTGAGTTTCATTTGCCTTTTTACCCTTTATATATTTTTGGGCTGAGAATACATGCGTAATTTTTATAAATAATTTACAAAATAGACACAAGTACGTGAAACTACATTTTATGGTTGAATTATCGAAATCGTATATGCCCCTTTTTATTAAGTCTGGTAATCTAAGAATTAGGGAACAGACACCCTAAATGACGCGAATCCTAAAGATAGATCTATTGGGCCTAACGAACCCCATCCAAAGTACCGGATGCTTTAGTACTTCGATGTTGTTTTATCATGTCCGAAGGATTTCTCGGAATGATAGGGGATATTCTTATATGCATCTTGTTAATGTCGGTTACCAGGTGTTCAATCCATATGAATGATTTTTGTCTCTATGCATGGGACGTATATTATTGAAATATGAAAATCTTGTGGTCTATTAAAATGTTGAAAATGATTATTTATGTTAAACTAATGAACTCACCAACCTTTTGGTTGACACTTTAAAGCATGTTTATTCTCAGGTACGAAAGAAATCTTCCACTGTGCATTTGCTCATTTTAAAGATATTACTTGGAGTCATTCATGACATATTTCAAAAGACGTTGCATTTGAGTCGTCGAGTTCATCAAGATTATTACTAAGTCAATTATAGTTGGATATATTATGAAATGATATGCATGCCGTCAATTTTCGATGTAAAGCAAGTTGTCTTTTAAAAACGAATGCAATGTTTGTAAAATGTATCATATAGAGGTCAAGTACCTCGCGATGTAATCAACTATTATGAGTCATTTGTAATCGATATGGACTTCATCCAGATGGATTAGGACGGGTCTCTACAGTTGATATCAGAGTGGAGGTATTAGCGAACCAGGTCTGTATTAATGTGTCTAACTAATAAGTCATTAGGAGGCATTAGTGAGTCTGGACTTCGACCGTGTCTGCATGTCAAAAGTTTTGATTATCATTTCTAGTCGGAAATTATCTGCTATTCATCCTTAGGAAAATTACCTGCTTATTATTTTTAGTCTAGACACATCTTACTGCAATGATTGCATGAATAGTGTATAGACAAAAATTCATATCTTAGCGTATCTGTTACTATAGACTTTATCTGACGCGTTTCCTTAATTCCCTCCGTAATCTACGGGATCTTCTGTACTATATTAGATATTCTATATAATTAGAATATTATCCGATAATCGAAAATCATTTCATATCGAAAATCCTCTAACTGATCATAATAGATGGATCCTACACCTAGCTTGGATTCCATTAGTTCCGGAAGCAATTTCGAGATGCGTATTGAAGTAGACTCCGAAGTCAATGAACCCGAAGTGTCTCCACCGTTTAGCTATTTTTCTTTATGGAGGAGATGGGGGTGGGTCCAAGACTTACTCACTCGATGGAGAAATGAAGAAGGCGAGCCCTACCACGAACCAAACTTACCTCCTAACATCGGAGAAAACGATGTACTCACCGGTGAACCTATGCGCAACACTCTATTCACCCTTCTTGCTAAAGTTTTCCACCTTGAAGGTCGCATTATTGCAATCTCAGAATATATTCAACCTCTACTTCCGAATATCAATCGAAGGGGAATATTAGAAGAAGTTAGGGAACTTCGAATTGATAATCAAGATCTATCGAATCAAATGAGTGGATGGATAGATATGATAGAGGGTAGGATAGAAACCCCGACAAGAATGGTGCGTGATCTACAAGCTATACTTACTACACAAACATCATCACCAACCTCAGCACCAACAACACTTGTATCACCGATAGAAACAGTACCACCATCAGCAGCACCAGCAGCATAACTAGTACCAACGATAACAACATCATCACATGTCTCAACCTCGCAATCTATACCTAAAGCATAATCATCGTTCTACGAATCATTCTACATAAACTATCTTCGTTCTTCATGACGATTAAGTAATCTCTAAATGTTTTAGAGATTATGTATTCTAGATCTAACGGTAAACCAGATGAGTTTAATATCACATTAACTCATTAAATCTATGATTATATCTGAAGAAAATATATATGTATATATATTTTCATAAAGATTGTAATTAAAAAAAAATTCTTTTGTACAAACTGTTAATGGTGAAAATATTTTAACGGGTAGGTAATACCCGGGGAATATTTAGATTTCACATTAATAAATTACATTGTACATTCTTCGAATCTGATTCAACAGTCATTTACTATCCTACTTACAACCACCGATATACGTATCCGTTCACCGCAGAATAATTATTTTCATTCAATTTCATATTTGGATTATGACCTATCAGAATCCAACAAATGGCATAATGAAGAAAATATTGGACAAAATAAAATTTGTTAGAAACAAACAAATTAATTATGAGAAATTTTGTTAAGAATTCACGCTAACTGTTCCTAGCTAACTGTTCCTAGCTAACTGATTACATTTTATTTATCGTATTTTAATTATCACAAATTTAATTCTCGCAATTTTATTTATCGTCATTTAAATTCTGTATTTATTTTACGCACTTTAAATATCGGGACACGTATACAAGGTTTTGACATATCATATCGACGCATATATATATATATATATATATATATATATATATATATATATATATATATATATATATATATATATATATATATATATATATATATATATATATTATTTGAAATAACCATAGACACTCTATATGCAGTAATTATCGAGTTCTCTATACAGGGTTGAGGTTAATTCTACAATAATATATATACTTTGAGTTGTGATCGAGTCTGAGACATCTACACGGGTCACAATACGTATTAATTAATTCGAATATTGTATATTAAACTCTATATAAATTATTGAGTTAGTGACTGTGGACTGCTAACTGTGGACTACCATGATTGGACAATTAAAATGAATTAAAATATTGATTATAACATATGAAACTAAACAATTTTTCAAGTTTGCCACTTGATTTCATCTCAAATCTCATTGTATCTCGACAATTATAATCCGCGTTCAAACCTTTCATGATCCTTGAAAACACCTCAAACTAAAGGATGAACCAACCGCACTTCATCTACGGAAGAAGAGATTGATGCATATAGTTATGCATCTGAAAAACTCTCGAAAACTGAATAAACGTTTAACACGTAGTTGTGCTAATTCCTTAGTGTTATTATTACCCAAAATAACTTAATAATCTCTTTTCAGAGTAGCGAATTTTTTCACGGATCCAGCAAGATAACTTCGACTTTTCGTCCGAAACAACCCTATTATAACCTTGATATATATGCGTGCTCTTTTATTATTACCGGGGAACCTTTCATATTCTACCATATTACCAGCATACGTACCAGCATCCTCGTTGCTTATTGGTTTAAATCTCTCCGATAAATCATTATATTTATTTATTGAAACCCTATCATATACTCATCTGCATCTTGTAACGAGAACTGCCATACCAATTATCGGGAATCAATAATCAGTACTTTGAAAACGCACATCATATCTACATCAACAGTTATATGTATAACATTTATCTTTTAGAATTATGGTCTTTCATTCTGAAATTCTGAACAGCACTCAATCTACAAACCAATACTCTGAATGTGGAAAAAGCTGAATGAAGTAGCAGAAACTGTAGACAATCGTAAATGACCTTAATCGTCGGAAGTTTAATGATAAAGAATAGTATGTTGGAAAAGCTCAGAAAAGTTGGAACTGAAAAATGGATTGAGCTAACCATGAAGGAGACCAAGGACAAATACAAGGACCATACCCTATATTCAAAGAATCCAGATAATTCTGAATCCGTTGAAATCTTTAGAGAATATCTTGCTCCGAAGTCATGTTAAAAATCTTGCGGGAAATTTTTCTTCATCAACCTTCGAACTTGGAAATTCCAAAATATCATCATAAATATCTTCGATATTTCTGAGGATATTTTCTTAAATATTCTCGTCTGAGATTATATACCTCTTCGTGCAGCATGTGTTTCATTATAATAGAAAACTTCTGTAAAATCTAAGTATAATTTATGAATGAATTCTGGAGAAATGTAAAGAAATTGATGCATGAATTAGTATAATATAATGACACTTGATCAACGTGATTATATTATAGTAAGTCATGCTGAGTTTCTAATGGAATGTGATGATTCACAGATCATAACGTCATCATGTGCCATGTTACATAACTCTTTCATTCTACTTAATTTCTGAGCATATCAAGAAAATATATTCTTGATAGTTCTATTCTCAGTGATTCTGATAATTTGACACAATAAATCGTGCTATTACGTTCTTTCTTGTTTAGAACATTAAGTTCATTCAAAATTCCATACCTACGAATTTTGGACCATTATTCGCTTGATTTAAAGTCGGGAAGAGAAAACAAGAGCATGAAGCTCCGATATATATGGAAAAATATAAAGCCCAACAACAACACCAAAATTACAAACGGTGGATATCAGTGCGTATAGCAATATAAAGACACGGGAGGATTATAAATACAATAATCACTAGAGCATAGTAGAAATAAACGGATTCTTACGGTGGGAGTTGGAAAAGAAGAACGATCATTGCGATAGTCAGAATCCGAACAAGGATTAGAACCGGATTAAGCATTATTATAATCTTTTGGATATATGAACTGAGAAAGAAGGAATAGAAGTGGTGGAAACTAATGAAACGGAAAAGGTAAATTTATAGTGAAAATATCAGACAAAGCAATCGAGGCAGATGATCGCATTTAATTAAAGAGATCTTAATTTTCTTATTCACCGAAGAATCAAACCTTATAGATTTCGAAGATTTTCTTTTAAATCCCTTGAATTCCAGAATTCAACCAAGACAACGTCAAAAGATTTGACGTACCTTATTCTCTAAATTCAAACGTGACTACACCAAGAGTTAAGACGAAACTTTATTTCTTTAATTCACTCTTTTGTGATAGCTTCATTCGTACGTTTCGAGTAATCGAATTGTCTTATTTATATTACTCAATAATGATAAAACTCAATTTATCAACTCATATTCGTCATGAAAACAATTTTATTGTTAGACATGACCACCTCACTCAAATTTCGGGACGAAATTTCTTTAACGGGTAGGTACTGTGATGACCCGAAGATTTCTGACCAAATTTAAACTTAATCTGTAAATGTTTCTAACACGATAAGCGAAGTCTGTAATGTTGGGTCACCAAAATTTTGAACTGTTTCATACATTCATGTAACCTCGACCATTGCTGACGATTCACGAACCATTATTTATAAATAAATACATATGTGTTTATAAAAGTATGTATATATAATAATTGGAATTGGATGTAAGTAAAAAAATACAGAATAATTAAGTGTAATTTAAAATGAAACCATATATAAATTTGTATAGTTATTATCATTTTTGTATTTTGTAAAATGTAAAAATTATGGATATTTAAATAAAAATTATTATATAACTTATTATATGATTAATAAATGTTATATAAGTAATAATATATATATATATATATATATATATATATATATATATATATATATATATAACAAATTAAAATATAGTTGTTATAATAATATCATAACTGTCATTATTAAGATATATATTAGTATTAATTATATTATGACATAATTATGAAATTGATGTAACTAAGTTGTTATATTATTATTAATATTATTATTATCATTAATATTAATATTATTATAGTTAGTAGTACTATTAGTATTATGAGTAATATTATTATAACCATTTTTATAATTAATACCATTACTAATATCTAATATTATTATAATTATTATTAAAAATAATTATTTGTGTTATTATTAATATTTATTAGAAACTAATACAGTTTATGGATATTAACATTAATAATAAGATTATTTTTTTATTTAATATCATTATTATTTATTATTAATATAATTATTAATATTAATAATACATTTAATAAATATTAGAATTTGTTTTAATAAACTGTATATCTAAAGCAAAAATCGTACGAAGTGGGTTTATGGTAGCGTTCATACTGTAATTAAATTGATATTTGTCTCTAAATCCAGTACAAAATCATGGATTACATTATCAATAACATCCAAAATCTGCTATCAATATTTTTCACCTTTTAGTTATTTATTTATTTTTCGCTGCTCTTGAATTGATTCTGTCGACACCTTTGGTGTACAAAACAAGCGAATACAACTGATTAGTCTAGGAAATCATTCAACTTTTTAATTCCATTATCAATCACTTTACCTACAGCTGCAAATTACTGATTTAGAAACAGAAAATTTAAAGAAACCAAGAGTTCTCTGCTCGTGACCACTTTTCTTCCATAATTCAAATTCGAACCATTTTTCAAAAACTAATAATGCATTCTTGTTAGTTTCCCTTTACTCAAACTATCTGTGAAATTACAGATGCCAATTATTGATATCGAGTTCGAATTTTTGAGTCAAAGCTCAAAGTTAAAAAGTCAAACTATAGTGTTCTTGAAGAAATTTGAAGCGAGGGATATGTTTCTGATTCAATTGATGATTGAGGAAGATTATATGAAAGATTTTAAGGGTAGTTTGTGTTGTAATCTTTAACCAAAACACTATCAAATTCAAAATCAATGTTAATTTTTTTTAAAAACCAGGACGAACAGAAACTGTTCTTCAGTTTTTTTTCGCGTTTTTTTATTTAATCAAGAACACCCTATATTATTTTATGTTGTTACAAGTTTAAATGGTATCACAATTCGTTATCTTGATTTTGGTTATGGTTTGGGGTCGTCTGAGTTTGTGAGGAAGATGGAGAAGATAGAACAAAAAATAAACTGGATAAATGAAATTGGTTTCGGTATCATAACAGAAAAATGATTTGGTTCAGACGGTTAGAGGTGTTGTTGGGGAACGGGAGGTCTCGGGTTCGAGCCCAGGCGGGTGCAGCTATTTTTTTTAAAACTCTTGTAAGGTAGTTTTATTTGTTATGATTATTATTATTATTATTATTATTATTATTATTATTATTATTATTATTATTATTATTATTATTATTATTATTATTATTATTATTATTATTATTATTATTATTATTATTATTATTATTATTGTTATTGTTATTATTATGATTATAATTGTTATAATTAGTATTATATGTGTTATTAATGTTATTATTAATGTAGTTTTATCAATTAAGTAGTGTTATCATTATTATAGTTATTATGATTATTATTATTACTAGTATTATGAAAATAATATAAATTAGTATTATTTCCATAAATATTAGTATTAATAACATTCTATAACTATTTCTATTATCATTATGTATTATTATTATCATTTTTTTATAATGTTAATAAATCAATAAAAGTATTATTATTAATATTATAATGAGTATCGCTATTAGATAATTTTTAAAATTATTATCATAAACATCTTTAATATTAAAATTAGTATTTTTTTTATAGTTATTATTATTAATATCATTATATTTATCACTAAAAGAATTTCTAACATTATTATTTTTATTAGTAATATTAAGTATTATCAATATTATCATATTACCATTATAAATATCATTTTTAGTATTAGTACAATTATTAGTTTTAACAAACAAACGATATATATATTTAATACATTAAACATAACAAAATTAATATTTTCACATACCAAAAGAAATACATGAAACATATATGTATTTTTGATATAAAAATGATATAACTAATAAATTTATATATATATATATATATATATATATATATATATATATATATATATATATATATATATATATATATATATATATATATTGTTCAATTACGATTATGTGTATTAATAAATAAACAAATGTTATAGGTTCGTGAATCCGAGGCCAACCCTGCATTGTTCAATATAGTCATATGTATTTTTACTACAAAATACATTAGGTGAGTTTCATTTTCCTTTTTATCCTTTATATATTTTTGGGCTGAGAATACATGCGCAATTTTTATAAATGATTTACAAAATAAACACAAGTACGTGAAACTACATTCTATGGTTGAATTATCAAAATCGAATATGCCCCTTTTTATTAAGTTCGGTAATCTAAGAATTAGGGAACAGACACCCTAATTGACGCGAATCCTAAATATGGATCTATTAGGCCTAACGAACCCCATCCAAAGTACCGGATGTTTTAGTACTTCAATTTTGTTTTATCATGTCCAAAGGATTTCCCGGAATGATAGGGGATATTCTTATATGCATCTTGTTAATGTCGGTTAACAGGTGTTCAATCCATATGAATGATTTTTGTCTCTATGCATGGGACGTATATTATTGAAATATGAAAATCTTGTGGTCTATTAAAATGTTGAAAATGATTATTTATGTTAAACTAATGAACTCACCAACCTTTTGGTTGACACTTTAAAGCATGTTTATTCTCAGATATGAAAGAAATCTTTCGCTGTGCATTTGCTCATTTTAAAGATATTACTTGGAGTCATTCATGACATATTTCAAAAGACGTTGCATTTGAGTCATCGAGTTCATCAAGATTATTACTAAGTCAATTATAGTTGGATATATTATGAAATGATATGGATGGCGTCAATTTTCGATGTAAAGCAAGTTGTCTTTTAAAAACGAATGCAATGTTTGTAAAATGTATCATATAGAGGTCTCAACTATTGTGAGTCGTTTGTTATCGATATGGACTTCGTCCAGATGGATTAGGACGGGTCTCTACATTTTCATTGTGGAAAGGGTGGCAATTGGAGAAGGAAGTTGTCCTATCTTCCAATCTGATCTGAGAAAAGGCAACGCTGGTGAGACTAGCAAATCAGGTATATTCCATATATAGTTATATACTTCTTCTAGTGATTCCTGGATCTTTGTTAACTGGTTGTGGCCTTCACACCTGTAACAATATGAAGGGAATGAGAAGTAATAGACTGAAGAAAGACACACTGGATTTTCAAGTAGGCAAAGGGGATCAAGCTTTTGTTAAAGCTATTGGTACCTCTGAACTTACTTCTCTAAGTGGTCTTATTGTTTTGTTGGAACAATAGCATTATGCTCTCAATACTGCGAGCGACATAGTTTGAAAGATGTTAGTTTTGAACTTGCATTTAGACACTTAGGTATTTTAGTTTCTAAGGATAATATATTTATCTTAATACCTATCCACGTGATGGTATTTTTGAAATTGATATGCATAGTGTAATTTCAAATAAGAATACTGTGTATACCTACATCGCCAAAGTCTTCAAGCAAGACTTGAATAAGACCTATCTATGACATTGTCATATTGGTCATATAAACAAACAATGCATTTCAAAACTCCAATCTAATGGACTTTTGGAATCAATTGGCTCCGAGTCATTTGATGTATGCGAGTCATGTTTATGTGAAAAGATGACAAATTCTTTTTTCTCCGATTTAGGTAAAAGAGCTAAAGATCTTTTAGGACTAATACATACTGTTGTATGTAGCCCTTTAAGAATAATGTATAGATTTAGTTAATTTTACTTCATTACATTTACTGATGAGTACAGTAGCTATGATTATGTTCACTTGATGAAACATAAACATAAAGCTGTTTTAACATTCAAAAGTTTTCCAAAATGAAGTAGATAATCAGCTTGGAAAGACCATTAAAGCACTTCGCTCCGATGGAGTAAGTAAGTTTATGAGTCAAGAGTTTTTTGGACAACCTTAAGAATTGTGGGATTGTCTCATAGTTCACTCTACCTTACACACCACAACACGATGGTGTGTCTGAGTAAGAGGAATCGAACTTTACTTGATATATTTTGATTTATGATGAGTCTGATTTCTCTACTACCGTCTTTTAGGGATATGCATGAGAGTCTGCTGTAGACATACTCAATGTGATTCCAACTATGAAGGTAGAAAAGACATCATATGAGTTATGGCATGGGAAGAATCCCAAGTTGTCTTATCTGAAAGTCTGGGGTTGTAAAGCGTACATGAAGCATGACACTTCAAACAAATTAGAACCCAGAACTATCTAATGTTACTTTGTACGATACATAAAGGAAACAATGGGTTACTACTTTTACTACCAAGCTGAAGACAACGTGTTTTCTGTAATAACCCAACCCATTATACAATCGAACACGCGGAATAAATTTTTTTTTTTAAACAGTTAGGGTGCGCGGCGCGCACAAGGCAAATTCAGTTATGTCCGGATTTTCCATTTTTCGTTTAATGATCTTTGACTTCCCGAAATATTTAGACGAAATAGTTTACACAATGATTAGTACTAGTTAAAACTCACACGTTCCAATAATAAAATGAGTTTTACGACACCGGGCCCACATCGGCCGTTTTACGACTTTCGTACAAAATACAAGTTTTCAACCACACGGTTTTAACACAAAATAAAGACCGAGCATGGCGATTGGGGATACGCTACCCAATCCTAATCAAATCCAAGCGCATGACCTTCTAATCCCCACGCTTACGCGAGCCGCCAACACGCGAACCTATAAAAAAGTCAACAACGAGAGGGTAAGCTAATGCTTAGTGAGTGAGAATATACTACATACATATATATGCATAAAATAAATGCGCATCGCCAACACACAAATAGTAATCACATACCGCAATCCAAGCATAACTAAGCAATGTTATACCTAACATACCACCAAGCCAAACCATAAGATTAGTTACAACAATAATAGTACATAAGCATATACATATTGATAATGCTAAAAACGAACATATATTTCATAGCATTATTCCCCAAGAAAGACAAGCTTTTAGTTGCAATTGTTCTATTTAAAAGTGATATTCGTTTAAATAATAAAAGGTGAAGATAAAAGACAGATTCGACGAATTGAAGACGCAAACGACCAAAAAGCTCAAAAGTACAAAATACAATCAAAGAGGTTCCAATTATTGATAAGAAACGTCTCGAAATTACAAGAGTACAAGATTCAAAATGCAAAGTACAAGATATTAAATTGTACGCAAGGACGTTCGAAAATCCGGAACCGGGACATGAGTCAACTCTCAACGCTCGACGCAATGGACTAAAAATTACGAGTCAACTATGCACATAAATATAATATAATATATAATTAATTCTTAAAATTAATATATATATTATAATATATTTATAAATCGTCGGTAAGAAAGAAGCCAAAGGAGGGTGAGCTGTATTTTCAAACTCCGCGACTCGCGGAGTTTGAAGGCAAAAGTTGCCGCGAGTCGCGGAGTACCCCTGAACTCAATTCCCTATAAAGCCAACCGAATTCTGATCATTTTCAATATATCATATATCCATCCTCTCTATATCTATACGTAAATATTTATATTTATATTTTAATTTTAATTTTAATTTTAATTTTAATCCTAATAATAAGGGTATGTTAGCGAATGTTGTAAACGTGTAAGTCGAAATTCTGTCCGTGTAACGCTACGCTATTTTTAATCATTGTAAGTGTGAAGACCCGGAAATTTCCGACCAAATTTAAACTTTAATCTTTATATTATTCCGACACGATAAGCAAAGTTTGTTAAGTTAAATCTCAAGAATTTTAAACTGTGTTCATACATTCATTATAACCTCGACTAAATTCCGACGATTCACGAACCGTTATATATAAATAGATATGTATATGTATATATATATTATAACTTGAGAATATTAATAAAGTATTAAACGTATAATACTTTACACGAACGTATTTGTTTCAATATGATTTTCGACGAAAAAAAAATATATTAAATGATTGAATTATCAGAAACATTGAATTATGATTACAAGTCTATGTTGAGAGGTCCACTATGATTTGAGAAAATCTATTCCTCTTAACGATATTCAGAATAATTTGTAAAGCTATTTATAAATAAAAATAAAAAGTGTCATTTACGAAAGTTAGACAAAAGTTAGTGGAGAATTTGTTTTCATAATATTCTATTAATCTATTTTCAAACGTACAAAGACGTTTTCAGTTTAAAAAAAACTTTATTATTAAAATGTATATAACTTTTATAAATATCTAGAATCACTTTTGACAACTCATTACTTAACCAGTATAATAAATATAACGATATTTATATTTTATTTCATTAAATATATATAACGATTTAAATTAATATTATATATATATTTATACGCGTATTATACATACATAGTTTTTATACTTTTACTATACTTTAACTTTACCTTTACTTTACTTTTACTTTACTTTAACTTTAATAATTCACTTTAATAATTCATACTTTAATAATTCACTTTAATAATTCACTTTAATAATTCACTTTAATAATTCATACTTTAATAATTCACTTTAATAATTCAAAAATTTATTATAAATAGAATTCAATAGGTTTCATTATTTCATAGAAACTTGAAAATATATTTCTCTAAACTCTCTCAATCGATTTATATATATATATATATATATATATATATATATATATATATATATATATATATATATATATATATATTTGCTCTGTATTATTTCAAGATATTATTAGTATACATAAAATATTACGACGGAATGTTGTCCGAGTGATTTCAAAATAGTTTTTTTTAATGAGTCGTAGCTAAGGAAATTATGGGTTATAGCTATGGAGGTGATGGGTATGGTTCATGGGTATGCTCGTGAGGTCAATCTAGTGTTTATCATCTCCGTTGCGTCTACGTAGTTTCCTGCAATATTGAATATCAATATTGATACGTTCGTGAATCCGAGGCCAACCTTGCACTTATTAAATGACGTTATATGTATTTTTACTACGAAATACAGTATTGTGAGTTTCATTACTCCCTTTTTATATATATTTTTGGGCTGAGAATACATGCGCTGTTTTATAAATGTTTTACGAAATAGGCACAAGTACTAAAACTAATTCTATGTGGGTTCAAACCAGAAATATACCCTTAGCTTGGTAACATTAAACTACTTGTCTATGTACGGTAGGCGCGAATCCTAAAGATAGATCTATTGGGCCTGACAAACCCCATCCTGACTATGGGATGCTTTAGTACTTCGAGGTTATTTTAAACGCACCTGATCTGGTGTACTTCAGAGGGTAAAACATGAATGTTAAGGCTTGTTACCGGGTACCTACAACTTATAGAATACTTTATACACTTGCGAGTGTACATATATTTATAAACGGAAATCTTGTGGTCTATTAATATATTGAAATGATTGTTATGATAAACCTATGAACTCACCAACCTTTTGGTTGACACTTTAAAGCATGTTTATTCTTAGGTATTAAAGAAATCTTCCGCTGTGCATTAGCTCATTTTAAGGATATTACTTGGAGTCATTCATGGCATATTTTGAAAGACGTTGCATTCGAGTCATTGAGTTCATCAAGATTATTATTAAGTCAATTATAGTTGGATGTATTATGAAATGGTATGCATGCCGTCAACTTTCATTGTAAAGAAAGTTTGTCTTTTAAAAACGAATGCAATGTTTGTAAAATGTATCATATAGGGGTCAAATACCTCGCGATGTAATCAACTATTGTGAATCGTTTATAATGTATATGAACGGGTCATTTCAGTTGGTATCAGAGTGGTAGTCTTAGCGAACCAGGTCTGCATTAGTGTGTCTAACTGATAATCGTTAGGATGCATTAGTGAGTCTGGACTTCGACCGTGTCTGCATGTCAAAAGTTTTGCTCATCATTTTTGTCGGAAATTACCTGCTTATCATTCTTAGTCTAGACACATCTTATTGCATTGATTGCATGAATAGTGTATAGATAAAATTCATATCTTAGCGTATCTGCTAATTCATATCTTAGCGTATCTGTTACTGTAAACTTTGCCTGACATATTCCGTAAATTCCTCCGTAATCTACGAAACCTTTTGCTCTATATAATTAGAATACCACCCGATAGCCGGAAAATCATTTCATATCCAAAAATTCTTTATTCAATCGTACGAAATGGAATTCGTCATTAGTTCAAGTCCCTCGGATTCTAAAATGGAATCCCACTCAAGTTCCGAAAGCAGTGTGACCGGAATGGATCAACCAATTAGTCATCATCTATTCTGGATGAATTGGGGATGGGTTCGTAGCCTCCTTAATCATTGGAGACAAGAAGAAGGTGATCCCTTCAATCCACCACATTGCCCTCTTGGCGAAGAACCTGAAGCACTTACCGACGAACCTATCCGAAACACCATTTTCTCTCTTATTTCTAGAGTATCTCGTCACGATTACATACTACACCAAATTCTAGATTTTATCTATCCGCTCGTCCGAACCGACAATCACCCCGGTGTAATAGAAGAAGTCAACGAGCTTCGCGCTCGGGTAGTGGCTTTGGAGAATATGGTGTAAAGGTTACAAACACCAGCAGCAGCACCATAAACAGTACCACCATCAGCAACACCAACAGTACCATCACCACCACCAACAACAACATCCATATCCCACACCGCAACATTACAATCTGTATCTCAAACATCAACGTCATTCGCCCTGTAAATATCCAGGAATATCAACAACAACAAACGATGAAGTATTAATTCATAAACTTCATTGAAGAGATATCTCTGCGGCAGTTATGTAATCTCCAAAATCTTAAAGATTATTTAATTCTGACCGTAAATCGGATGAGTGAACGGAGATAGTAGAGTAGAAACTTTGATCGAAAATGGTGTACGATTTACAAGCTAGAATTGTTTAACCAACAGCATCAACAGGATCATAGCATCATCAACACAGTCAGTGCCGTCAGTATCGTCAGAATCAACAGCACATGTAACATCACAAACTCTGTCAGTTCAAGAATCATTGTGGACATCATTACGAATCAACAACAAATATATTGTATCAACGAGTTATGAAGTATTAACTCATTTCCAATCGAAAGATTTATATGTATATTTTATATGTATAAAATTTTAAACCATAATAAATCTTCCCGTACTAAGCTATTATGTGTGAATCTTAACTACTCAGTTAATTCATATTACAAATATGCAATGATATACGTCCTTCGTCTGCAACTTAACCATCGTTAATTACAATCTCTGTCTCAATTCAATAATAATCCAATTCATAATAAATCAAGTGTATTATTCGAATATATGTTTGATTTTACACTTTCATCATCGATGTACTCGAAACTTTTCAAATAACATCATTCATACCTTGCGAAGTTCACAAGAATTTCACGAAAAACCAACAAATAACAAAGTAATGATTCATAATTTCAATATTATTGAAGAAATACTTATGCAATTTATAAAGTTTTAGGGATTACTCAATTCTAGTTCCAACCATAAAATAAATGAGTTTAATTTAATATTAACTCATTAAATCTATATTACATCTAAAGAAAATATACACATATATTTTCATAAAGACTGTAATAAACTTCTTTTTGTACAAAATATTAATTGTGAAATTTTTTTTAACGGGTAGGTAATACCCGAGAGATATATAAATTCACAATTAATATATTACATTTTTTGAAACTGATTCAGGAATCATCAACTATACTCCCTACTTTCACAACAATATCCATTCTTTCATATAAATCAAAACAATCATACTCATTCAAATTCAATTACATATTCTGATTTTGAAATCGCATAATTCAATTCGAAATATAACCAGTATCATCACTCTTAGATTCCTATATCTTTCAAAGCTATACTTTGACTTCAAAACTGTGTTAGAACATCATATGTATTAATGATTACAATATGTGCTCAAACCCTTCAAAATTCCTGAAGACACTTCAACTAAGGAACAATCGAGATGATGATCCAACCACATGTTACCCACAGTTATACACCTGAAAAACTCTCAAAACCCAAGTCATAGTTTGACACGTATCCGTGTTAGACCCTTTGGCATTTACTAGCTAAAATAACTTTTCAATTCCGTTTCAAAATAGACAGTTTTGTCACAGCTCCAGCAAGTCAACTTCAACTTCTCAATCAAAACAGTCTTATTATAACCTCGATAGATACGTTGCCCTTTCGCCAACGTTACTGGGGAATCGTTTATATTCACCACATTAGCAATAAACTTACCAACAACTTCACTGATCTTTGACTTTCCAAAAAAAAAATCATTATAATTATCGAAACCCTATCATATACTCATTCGTACCTTATAACAAGAATTGCCATACTAATTATTGAGAATCAGCAATCAGTATTTTGAAACCTCGCAGCATGTCTACATCAACAATTACATATACACACAACGTCTACCTCCAAGACTTACATTCTTTGAATGAGAAATTTCTGAAAAACACCCTAAACTGCGAACCAGTTCTTGAAATTTTGAAAAATGCTGATGAAGCAGCAAAAACTGTAAACGACCTTAACAGTAAAAAGTTGGATGATAAAGGATAGTATATTGGCAAAGCTCAGAAAAAGAGAAGCTTTGGAACTGGAAAACGGATTGAGCAAAGTATGAAGGAGGCTGTGGACAAATCACAAAGGCTGAACCTGCCTTCAAAGAATCTAAATGATTCAGTACTTGCTGAAGTCATTAACGAATACCTTGCTCCTGACTCTAAACCCCTGCGGACAATATCCTTCATCATCCTCTGATATTAGACATTTTAAGATATCATCGTATATTTCATTATAAATATCATCCATACTTCTGAAGATATTTTTATAATTATTCTTATCTGAAATCATTTACCTCTTCGCGCTATCTGTATTATATCATAAAAGAAACTATTTTAGTTTCTAAATTCTGAAACATTCGAGTTTAAAATAGGAATATTCTTGAAGAAGTGTTGGGAGCTGAAGCATGAGTTAGTATAATATAATGACACTTGATCAACGTGATTATATTACAGTAATTCATGCGGAGTTTCTAAATGGAACATGATGATTCACAGATCATAACGTCATCATGTGCTATGTTACACGACTCTTGTATTCTCTTTGATCTCTAAATATCAAGAAAATATTTGTTGATGATTCGGCCTTTTCCGAGGTATTTTGGTAATTTGACAAGTCAAGATCATGCCATTACAATTTCCTTCCTAGAACATTAACAATGTTCATTCCGAAATTTATATCTGCGAATTCTGGACCATTACAAGCGGTGCTTAATCGCAAGAAGAAGAAACAAAAGGACAAAGCTCCGAACTAGAAATGGGAGAATAAATCATAGCAAATAGAAGAGAGCATTAACTGTAGATGACAATGATTATAGAAGAAGCAAGGACTTTGAAATATAAGGGAAGATATAAAACCCAACAACAACCCAGAAATCACAAACCGTATATATCAATGGATATAGCAATATAAAGACACGGGAGAACTAAAAATACTATAAAACCAAGAGTATAGTAGAAGTAAATAGATTCTTCTGGAGGCAGATGAAAAAGAAGAGCGACAGATATGAAAGTGAGGAGTATATCAAGAATCGGCACTGGATGAAGCATATTGACAAATACTTTAAAATATGAGTTGAGAAGGTGTGAGTTGTAAGAAAACAAATGAGGTGGATTTATAGTGAAATATCCGACAGAGAAATCAAAATGGATTATCGCATTAATTCGAAGAGGATCATAATTTCCTTAATCGCCGAATAATCAAATCCAATATAGATTACAAAGATTTTCTTTTCAGAGATCAATCGTGATGACGTCAAAAGATACGACGAATCACTATTATCTTATTTCATTCATTTACGATAACTTCACTCACACGCTTCGAGTATCGAATTATTTTATCCATTCTTCTTGAACATGATAAAACTCTATAATCGTTATAATAACATTCTCATTGTTAGTCATGACGACCTCTATCAAATTTTGGGGACGAAATTTCTTTAACGGGTAGGTACTGTGACGACCCGGAAATTTCCGACCAAATTTAAACTTTAATCTTTATATTATTCCGACACGATAAGCAAAGTTTGTTAAGTTAAATCTCAAGAATTTTAAACTGTGTTCATACAATTATTATAACCTCGACCAAATTCCGACGATTCACGAACCGTTATATATAAATAGATATGTATATGTATATATATATTATAACTTGAGAATATTAATAAAGTATTAAACGTATAATACTTTACACGAACGTATTTGTTTCAATATGATTTTCGACGAAAAAAATATATATTAAATGATTGAATTATCAGAAACATTGAATTATGATTACAAGTCTATGTTGAGAGGTCCACTATGATTTGAGAAAATCTATTCCTCTTAACGATATTCAGAATAATTTGTAAAGCTATTTATAAATAAAAATAAAAAGTGTCATTTACGAAAGTTAGACAAAAGTTAGTGGAGAATTTGTTTTCATAATATTCTATTAATCTATTTTCAAACGTACAAAGACGTTTTCAGTTTAAAAAAAACTTTATTATTAAAACGTATATAACTTTTATAAATATCTAGAATCACTTTTGACAACTCATTACTTAACCAGTATAATAAATATAACGATATTTATATTTTATTTCATTAAATATATATAACGATTTAAATTAATATTATATATATTTATACGCGTATTATACATACATAGTTTTTATACTTTACTATACTTTAACTTTACCTTTACTTTACTTTTACTTTACTTTAACTTTAATAATTTATACTTTAATAATTCACTTTAATAATTCACTTTAATAATTCACTTTAATAATTCATACTTTAATAATTCACTTTAATAATTCAAAAATCTATTATAAATAGAATTCAATAGGTTTCATTATTTCATAGAAACTTGAAAATATATTTCTCTAAACTCTCTCAATCGATTTATATATATATATATATATATATTTGCTCTGTATTATTTCAAGATATTATTAGTATACATAAAATATTACGACGGAGTGCTGTCCGAGTGATTTCAAAATAGTTTTTTTTAATGAGTCGAAGCTAAGGAAATTATGGGTTATAGCTATGGAGGTGATGGGTATGGTTCATGGGTATGCTCGTGAGGTCAATCTAGTGTTTATCATCTCCGTTGCGTCTACGTACTTTCCTGCAATATTGAATCTCAATATTGATACGTTCGTGAATCCGAGGCCAACCTTGCACTTATTAAATGACGTTATATGTATTTTTACTACGAAATACAGTATTGTGAGTTTCATTACTCCCTTTTTATATATATTTTTGGGCTGAGAATACATGCGCTGTTTTATAAATGTTTTACGAAATAGGCACAAGTACTAAAACTAATTCTATATGGGTTTAAACCAGAAATATACCCTTAGCTTGGTAACATTAAACTACTTGTCTATGTACGGTAGGCGCGAATCCTAAAGATAGATCTATTGGGCCTGACAAATCCCATCCTGACTATGGGATGCTTTAGTACTTCGAGGTTATTTTAAACGCACCTGATCTGGTGTACTTCAGAGGGTAAAACATGAACGTTAAGGCTTGTTACCGGGTGCCTACAACTTATAGAATACTTTATACACTTGCGAGTGTACATATATTTATAAACGGAAATCTTGTGGTCTATTAATATATTGAAATGATTGTTATGATAAACCTATGAACTCACCAACCTTTTGATTGACACTTTAAAGCATGTTTATTCTCAGGTATTAAAGAAATCTTCCGCTGTGCATTAGCTCATTTTAAGGATATTACTTGGAGTCATTCATGGCATATTTTGAAAGACGTTGCATTCGAGTCATTGAGTTCATCAAGATTATTATTAAGTTAATTATAGTTGGATTTATTATGAAATGGTATGCATGCCGTCAACTTTCGTTGTAAAGAAAGTTTGTCTTTTAAAAACGAATGCAATGTTTGTAAAATGTATCATATAGAGGTCAAATACCTCGCGATGTAATCAACTATTGTGAATCGTTTATAATGTATATGAACGGGTCATTTCAGTAAGTTATGTTCAACCTTTTTACATTAATGTCTCGTAGCTAAGTTATTATTATGCTTATTTAATCCGAAGTAATCATGATGTTGGGCTAATTACTAAAATTGGGTAATTGGGCTTTGTACCATAATTGGGGTTTGGACAAAAGAACGACACTTGTGGAAATTAGACTATGGGCTATTAATTGGCTTTATATTTGTTTAACTAAATGATAGTTTGTTAATGTTAATATAAAGATTAACAATTGGGCGTCCCTATAAATTACCATATACACTCGATCGGACACGATGGGCGGGATATTTATATGTACGAATAATCGTTCATTTAACCGGACACGGGAATGGATTAATAGCCACTAGAATAATTAAAACAGGGGTGAAATTATGTACAAGGACACTTGGTATAATTGATAACAAAATATTAAAACCTTGGGTTACACTCAGTCGACATCCTGGTGTAATTATTAAACAAAGTATTAAAATCTTGTTACAGTTTAAGTCCCCAATTAGTTGGAATATTTAACTTCGGGTATTAGGATAATTTGACGAGGACACTCGCACTTTATATTTATGACTGATGGACTGTTATGGACAAAAACCAGACGGACATATTAAATAATCCAGGACAAAGGACAATTAACCCATGGGCATAAAACTAAAATTAACACGTCAAACATCATGGTTACGGAAGTTTAAATAAGCATAATTCTTTTATTTCATATTTAATTTCCTTTATTTTATATTTAATTGCACTTCTAATTATCGTATTTTTATTGTTATTGTATTTAATTGCACTTTTAATTATCGTACTTTTTAATTATCGCAAGTTTATTTTATCGCACTTTTATTATTCGCAATTTCATTATCGTTTTTACTTTACGCTTTAAATTAAGTCTTGTATTTATTTATTATTTTACATTTGGTTTTAACTGCGACTAAAGTTTTAAAATCGACAAACCGGTCATTAAACGGTAAAAACCCCCCTTTATAATAATAATATTACTTATATATATATTTGTATTTTTATAAAAGTAAACTAATATAGCGTTAAGCTTTGTTTAAAGATTTTCCCTGTGGAACGAACTGGACTTACTAAAAACTACACTACTGTACGATTAGGTACACTGCCTATAAGTGTTGTAGCAAAGTTTAAGTATATCCATTCTATAAATAAATAAATATCTTGTGTAAAATTGTATCGTATTTAATAGTATTTCCTTGTAAAATATAATAGTATTTTATACCCCTTAGCTTTAACCATCAAGTATTTTTGGCGCCGCTGCTGGGGAACTCTTAAAGCCGGAAGCGCAACGCTACATAAAAAAAAAGATTTTTAGTTTACTTTTATTAAAATTCGTTTTTATAAAAATACGTTTTAAATATTTGAAAATATAAAAAGAAAAACAAAAATATAAGTATTTTTAAGATTTTGTTAAATATTTAAGTTTTATAAAGTTTCTTTATTTTTATATAAGTTTTATTTAAGTATTTTGTTTTTATTTAAAACATAAAAAACACTGAAAAAAATATATATATATAAATCTAGTTTTAAGATTTTTATTTATAAAATTATAAAGTAGTTCTATTTTTATTCTAGTTTTTAAAATATAAGTTTTTATTATATAAATATTTTAGATTTTAAAACAGAAAATATAAAACAGAAAATATAAGATAAAAAAATAAAAAAGAAAAACGCGTCGAATTTCAAAACTGTACCTGAGTTGAATTTTGAAACCCCGCGACTCGCGGAGTTTGAAGCATCGAATACCGCGACTCGCGGAGCAGACCTGACACGGGTACACAGGAACCCTAATTCGCATTAATTACGGGTTTTATTAATTTTAATTAATTTTAAACCCTAATTAGTTTATTTATATTATATTGTTTAGTTTAGTTTTTATTTATTTGTTTTATTTAGTTAAATTAGTTTAAATAAAATATAAAATTAATAGTTTTAATAAATAAATAATATAAAAATAATATTTTTATAAAAATTGTACTTTTTACAACTTTTTGTATATTTTTATATTTTGTCCCTTTTTAATTGTTTTAGCGTAATATTTGTATTTTTCGTTCATATTTAGTTTTAAACTTAGTTTTTGCCATAGTTAATTTTATTTCTAGATTTTTAGGCTTTGCCGTAAAATCACTTAAGTGCTTTTTCTTTAACCTAAGATTTAGGTACTTTAGAATTTTGCGACGCCTTTTTAAGTTTTAGTTTCTTTTTAAGTTATTTCCATTTGGGATTTAGTTTTTCTTGTAAACTTTAATATTTTTAGACGACTTTTACCTATGTATCAATTATCATTCCAATTAGTAATTTCAATTTGCGATTATAATTTTAAGTTAGTTGTAGTAATAAGGTTAGGTTAGTCAAGTGTTTTTAAGTTTTATAAGTTTCGTTTATTTTTCCGTCACCTTTTATTTTTCAACCATTTTTCTTTTTCGACCTTTTTCCGACACGCTCTTTTTCTTTCTTATTTCTCGCTATTCTAGTTTTTAGGACATAGATTTTTATTCTACTTCTTATCTAAATTTCTTAAAATTACGAAAATTTATTTTAAGTGGTTAAATTGATAGACATCAAAATTTTCTGGTTCGTAGTAATAGTTGGATTTGTACGTGGACCGGGTTATTGGAGCCAAACAGTCCTCAATTATATTGAGACCAAACGAATCCTGCCCCTCTGCTGCATCTTTTGGCTATTCGAAACGTGGTCAAAATCAGAAAAGTCTATTGATTGGATAACTTATTATAATTTTTCTTTCCTTTTAAAAACTAATAGGATATTCAGTGAATGCACCGAGCAAGACGTTCACCACCTTTTGTACGTTCACCACATGTAACTAGATCAAGACATTTAGCAAATATTACCGCCGTTGATTTTTCTTTAGAATCGTCATCCAGTCGACCAAGTACTCCAGTTCAAATATCCGATAATCCATTTTTTGAACCCGACCTCACAATTGAGAATCCGGAGAATATTCAGGGACGATTTATAGATCCTGAACCATTAAATTTTCCTCCGGAACCACCAATCATTCAAACAGAGATTGTTGAGGAACGAACCATTAAATCAGAATCCTCTAGTGATTCTGATTCAACAAATTCAATTATGGAAGTAACAGAACCATTAAGTATGGAAGACCGAATGAGAGCTAAACGCACTGGCCAAGGTCACGCAATTACTCATCCAGACATTAATGTGCCAGATTATGAAATCAAAGGACAAATTCTACACATGGTGACTAATCAATGCCAATTTAGTGGTGCGCCGAAGGAATATCCAAATGAACATCTACGTACCTTTAATAGGATCTGCACACTATTTAAAATCCGAGAAGTGGAGGATGAACAGATATATCTCATGTTATTTCCATGGACTTTAAAGGGAGAAGCCAAAGATTGGTTGGAATCGTTACCTGAAGGGGCGATTGATACATGGGACATTTTAGTTGAAAAATTTCTTAAACAATTCTTTCCTGCATCTAAAGCCGTAAGACTTCAAGCAGAAATTGTTACGTTTACACAGAAGCTAAATGAAACTCTATATGAGGCATGGACTAGATTTGGAAAGTTGTTAAGAGGATGTCCGCAACATGGTTTAGATACCTGTCAAATAGTACAAATATTCTAGCAAGGATGCGACATCACTACAAGGAAAGACATAGATATAGCAGCTGGTGGTTCTATTATGAAGAAAACCGAAACGGATGCTTACAAAATTATTGATAACACTGCTTCCCACTCACATGAGTGGCACCAAGAAAAAGATATCGTTAGATCATCTAAAGCAGCTAGAGCCGATTCTAGCCATGACTTAGATTCCATTTCCGCAAAGATAGATGCTGTAGAGAGACGAATGGAAAAGATGACTAAAGATATTCACTCAATACGAATTAGTTGTGAGCAGTGTGGAGGACCACATTTGACAAAAGATTGTCTCAGTATTGAATTAACAATGGAACAAAGAGAGAATATTTCATACATAAACCAAAGGCCTGGAAATAATTATCAGAATAATTATCAACCGCCAAGACCTATTTACAATCAAAACCAGAATTATAACCGAAATATTCCATACAACAACCAACAAGGTCCGAGCAATCAACAAGTATCCAATAATAATTACAATCAGCAAAGACCTAATTTTCAAAACAAACCACCACAACAAACCGATGATAAAAAGCCAAATTTAGAAGATATGATGACGAAGCTAGTTGAAACTCAAACGCAGTTTTTCACATCTCAGAAACAAACTAATGAACAATATGCTCAAGCATTTAGAAATCAACAAGCTTCTATTCAAAATCTGGAATAAGAAGTAAGTAACCTAGCAAGGTTAATAGGTGAAAGAAAACCGGGAAGTCTACCTAGTGATACAAATGCTAACCCCCGGAATGAAACAGCTAAAGCCATTACCACAAGAAGTGGTACAACACTTAAACCACCTGAAATACCTGTAACTTCTGATGAAGCTATTCCTACTCCACAAGAACCACAACCTGATCAAGATAAGAAAAAAGAACCGGTAGTTGAAAAGGTTAATGAAGATAACACAGTTAAGGCTAAACCTTATGTTAAACCATACCAACCACCACTTCCTTACCCGAGTAAAATGAAGAAAGAGAAACTTGAAGCCGAGCAATCCAAATTCTTGGATATATTTAAACAGATAAATGTAAATCTTCCTTTCATTGATGTGATTTCAGGAATGCCTAGATATGCTAAATTCTTGAAAGATCTAATCTCAAATAGACAGAAAATGGAAGAACTCTCGGCTGTTACTATGAACGCTAATTGTTCAGCAGTGCTGTTGAATAAGATACCAGAAAAATTATCTGATCCAGGAAGTTTCACAATTCCATGTTTTCTGGGTAGTCTTAGTTCAATAGAAGCATTGGCAGACTTAGGTGCTAGTATAAATTTAATGCCGTATTCACTATACGCTAAACTAGACCTTGGAGAATTGAAACCAACCAGAATAAGTATACAACTAGCCGATAGATCAATAAAATATCCTAGAGGGATAATGGAGAACATGCTAGTTAAAGTTGGTACTTTAGTATTTCCAGTAGATTTTGTTGTTTAGGACATGGAAGAAGATTCTCAAGTTCCTCTCATATTAGGAAGACAATTCTTAAATATGGCTAAAGCAATGATAGACGTGTTCGGTAAGAAATTGACCCTAAGTATAGAGGATGAGAGTGTTACCTTTTCAGTTGATAGAGCAATGCAACAACCACAATCTGCAGATGATACATGTTATTATATTCAAACTATAGATGCACATGTAGAATTATTAGAAGAATTTCCAGAATTACAAGGAACAGGAGAATGTTCTTTAGGAGAAGGAACAGAACAAATTGATGAAGCTGAAATGTTAGCTACACTTATAGCTAATGGATATGAACCAACAACAGAAGAAATTCAAATGCTAAAAGAAGAAGACAGATATCGATACAAATCATCGATAGAAGAACCTCTGAAATTAGAATTAAAGCCACTTCCAAACCATTTGGAATACGCTTATTTACATGGTGAATCTGAATTACCTGTAATAATATCGTCTTCTCTTACCGAAAATGAGAAATCACAACTCATTTCTATGTTGAAAGCTCATAAACCAGCCATTGCATGGAAGATTCATGATATTAAAGGAATAAGTCCTTCGTATTGCACACATAAAATCCTTATGGAAGAAGGTCATAAAACGTATGTGCAACGCCAACGAAGACTAAATCCTAATATGCAAGATGTAGTTAAAAAAAATTATTAAACTGCTAGATGCAGGTCTAATTTATCCAATCTCTGATAGTCCATGGGTAAGTCCAGTTCAATGCGTGCCTAATAAGGGTGGCATGACTGTCATTACAAATGAGAAAAATGAGCTTATTCCTACTAGGACTGTAACAGGATGGCGTGTGTGTATTGATTATAGAAAATTAAATGACGCCACCAGAAAAGATCACTTTCCCTTACCTTTCATTGATCAAATGTTGGAAAGATTAGCCAGAAATAGTTACTATTGTTTTCTAGATGGTTTTCCGGATATTTTCAAATTCCAATAGCACCCGAAGATCAAGAGAAAACCACATTCACGTGCCCTTATGGTACTTTTGCTTACAAACGCATGCCATTTAGACTTTGTAACGCCCCTGCAACCTTTCAAAGGTGTATGATGGCGATTTTTCACGACATGATAGAAGAATGCATGGAAGTTTTCATGGATGACTTTTCAGTCTTCGGTGATACATTTGAATCATGTCTAGTTAATCTGGAACGAATGCTTATTAGATGCGAACAATCAAATCTAGTTCTTAATTGGGAGAAATGCCATTTTATGGTTAAAGAAGGCATCGTTCTTGGACATAAAATTTCAAAAGAAGGAATTGAAGTGGATAGAGCTAAAGTAGATGTAATTGCTAAACTTCCACATCCCACCAATGTTAGAGGAGTTAGGAGTTTTCTAGGGCATGCCGGTTTTTACCGACGTTTCATAAAAGATTTTTCTAAAATTGCCACTCCTATGAATAAACTCCTAGAAAAGGATGCTCCATTCATCTTTTCAGATGAATGTATCAAATCTTTTAATATTCTTAAAGAGAAACTCACTAATGCGCCGATCATGATAACACCAAATTGGAATCTACCATTTGAACTAATGTGCGATGCAAGTGATTTTGCAATGGGAGCCGTTTTAGGACAAAGGATTGAAAAACGATTTCAACCTATATATTATGCTAGTAAGACGTTACAAGGAGTACAAACGAACTATACAACTACTGAAAAAGAACTCCTTGCTATTGTCTTTGCTTTTGACAAATTTTGATCATATCTCGTTCTAGCAAAAACGGTGGTCTATACCAACCATTATGCTCTTAGATACCTATTTTCAAAACAACATGCTAAACCAAGATTAATCCATTGGATCTTACTCTTACAAGAGTTTGATATTGAAATCCGAGATAAAAGAGGAGCAGAAAATCTCGCCGCTGATCATCTTTCTCGTCTTGGAAATCCTGAGTTAGAAGTTCTAAATGAATCGGCCATACAAGACAACTTTCCTGATGAATATCTATTGAAGATAAATTATAAAGAAATTCCATGGTTTGCAGACTATGCAAACTACTTAGTTTGTGGATTCCTTGAAAAAGGATTATCGTATCAAAAATGAAAGAAATTCTTCAGTGATATAAAACACTATTTTTGGGAAGATCCACATCTGTTTAAAAGTTGTCCCGATGGAATAATACGCCGATGTGTATTTGAAGATGAAGCTAGTAAAATTTTAAACCATTGTCACACAGGACCAACAAGAGGGAATTATGGGCCTCAACTAACAGCAAGAAAAGTTTATGATGCTGGATTCTATTGGCCTACAATTTACAAAGACGCACACCTTCTTTGCAAATCCTGTGATGCTTGTCAAAGGGCCGAAAAAATAAGTTAACGTGATGAAATGCCACAAAATGTCATACAAGTATGTGAAGTATTTGACATTTGGGGTATTGAATTTATGGGTCCATTTCCAAAATCTCATAATAATCTATATATACTCGTAGCCATTGATTATGTATCTAAATGGGCAGAAGCACAAGCTCTCCCAACTAACGATGCACGAGTTGTAGTCAACTTTTTAAAACGTCTTTTTGCAAGGTTTGGAACACCGAAAGCTTTAATAAGTGATCGGGGTACTCATTTCTGTAATAATCAACTTGAGAAAGTTCTTAAAAGATATGGAGTAACTCATAAAATCTCCACCGCATATCATCCACAAACAAGTGGACAAGTTGAAAATACCAACCGAGCTTTAAAATGTATTCTAGAGAAAATCGTAGGATCAAATCCGAAGGAATGGTCCATTAAATTGGAGGATGCACTCTGGGCTTTTAGAACAGCCTACAAAACTCCAATTGGAACCACACCTTTTAGACTTGTTTATGGAAAAGCATGTCATCTTCCAGTAGAAATTGAACACAAAGCATTTTGGGCTTTGAAGACATGTAATCTTGATTTACATGAAGCCAGACGTCTATGATTAAGTCAACTAAATGAATTAGAAGAATTAAGACATGAAGCATACGAAAATTCGTTAATCTATAAAGAAAGAATGAAGAAATGGCATGATAAAAGAATCAGAAGTTCAAAAGAATTTAAAGAAGGAGACAGAGTTCTTCTTTTCAATTCACGATTCAAGCTATTTCCTGGAAAATTGAAATCAAGATGGTCTGGACCATTCATAGTCAAAAGAGTTTTCCCATACGGAACGATAGAATTAATAAATTCAAATGGGATTGAATTTAAAGTTAATGGTCACAGAGTTAAACATTACATACATGGTCCGATGGAAGAAGACAATAAAGTTAATCACAATTTCGATACCACAGCTAACTAAGTATAGGGGTTTATGTATTTCTGTTAGAGTTAGATTGTCTGTTTTCGTGTAGTTCTCGAAAATGGAACCCGAACGGTCTTTCCCTAGCAGACCCTAAAGAACTAGTCTTCTCCCCCCATTCTGAATTTTTATTTTTTTTAGGAAATGAAGACTGCCTGTGAACTAAACCATGGTCTAATGCTACACGCTTTGATCACTAAACGTAATAATGACACACTACCAAGTGAAATAGTATCAGTAATCAGAGAAAGATTGGACGGAGTTAGAAAAGAATCCAGATGCGAAGATAATAAGTTACAATTTGGTAAAGGAAAATCAAAATCCGCAGCGAAAAGAAGAGCACGACACCTAGAAAGATGTCACAAATGCGGAAAATGGTCACATGGAGGTAAATGTTCAAATAATCAAACCTATTCAAACACCGAATTTGTTACTTTATGCAGAGACGAACCGTTCATATGTTTAGAAGAAAAAACACTGAATGCTCGAGGTTACGCCTATGTAGCCATGGAAAACCAATTAAACCGACTATCTTATGAATGGGATAGATCATATAACTAAAAAATCTATTTCACAGGTATGTTTGTACAGTTTTTTTTATTTTTATTTTTATTTTTAACCTTTTGATAATAAACGCTAATTTATTCGCTATAAAGTATTAAATTGGTATTGAATAAAATTAGGTTTGGCGACCGAAATTATTGATATCATTCAAAAATTTATTACATCACTGCGAAATTTAACGTTTATTCTTAAGGTATAAATATCTTTAATCAATCAACCCAAAATATTTCAAAAATTCGTCATGAGTTAAAGTAGGTCATGGAACCGAAATTACTTTACCGAAAAGAGGGGCGCATATTTTTGATAATATTTGATTGATTAAAGTGGGATAAAAAGCCAAAAAGATTTTTAATTTTATTTTTACCATGTTTTTAAAATTAATATATAAATCTTAAATTAATATTGTAAACTTTGTAAAAACAATATATTTAAAATTGTAAATATTTGAAAAATTAATATAAGTTTGGTGTGAATTTATAATATGAATTTTTAAATTAAGTTTGGTGTGAATTTTTAATTTTTAAAATATGAATTTTATTTTTATGCATTTTAAATTATAAGTTTGGTGTGAATTTTTAATATTAATTTTGAATTTTATATTTAAGTTGTGTGAATTTAAAAACAAAAATTTACTTTATCTCATTAAGTTAAAAATATGATTTTTAAAATTCGTCGTAAGTTGAAGACTAGGTCTTTGAACCGAAATTGCTTTACCCAAGGGAGGGACGAGAACTTTTATTATCATTATTTTTAATCTTATTGAATTAAAGTATGCCAAAAATATTAAAAAAAACCCCAAAAATCTTAGCTTTTAAAACAATCGCTACAAAAAGACAAATTTTAAAATTTTGTCAAAGGATGGACTAGGACATCGATCCGAAACGACCTCGTCCTAAATAACAAGGGAAACAAAATTTTAAAATTAATTACTTTATTGTTTTAATTAGTATAAGATATATATATATAAAAAAAAAAATACAAACTCCGCGACTCGCGGAGTTTGAAAGGGAAATCCACCACGACTCGCGGAGGATGAAAAATCCAGAAAAAATATATACTGATCGAACTGATCAGTCCCCAACCCAACACCCACAAAACCTGCGAAATAAACCCGAAAATACTGCGCAAAAACCCGAGAAAACACCCCCAAAATCACAATTTTTAACCGTTAATCATCAAATCTTTTACTAAATCATGTTGAGAAGGATGCTATCAAGGAATTACGCAAGAAAAACGGTAAATTTCTACACCTAAACACCATTTAATCCGAAAATTAGTGTTCTTGAGCAATTTTTTTCCCAATTTGATTTTGATGCTTTTTAGTGTAATTATGCTTAAATTGTTTATGTATTATGCTTGTATAACCTAGATTGATGCTATTTAACATGATTAGAAGTCTTAAACTTCAAATTTTGAATAATCTAGGGTTTGTGTTCTTGAGCAATTTGGGGCTTTTTGATATAAACAGGTTATGGCCGATTTTTGTCATGAATTGTTGCTAAATTAAGTAGTGTAACATGTTTAGGTAGTTAAATGATCCAAACTTTGAGCCTAAACATGATTTTGAGAATTAAAGTGGACTTTTTCAAGTCTAAAATTCATGAACTTGATTTTTGAGAGATAATGCCATTTGAAACTTGTTTAATTGCTAGTAATGATTATTTTGACATGTTATGTGAATTGAATGCTTATGAACTTGGCAAACATTTTCGTATATGCTTATTTGAATAAAAGTGTAGATTTGATAAAAATGTGAAAATGAGCTTAAGTTTGATATAAATTGATCATGTCATTGTAATTATTTTAATTGATGATTTTGCTGATACTAATGCATATTTGGATGCACAAAAATTGTGTTTGATGTATTTTGCAGACTGAAAGGGGTGAATCTTCATCCCAAGCTCGCAATGCTCCTGCTGAGAATGCGGAACAACAGGAGGTGGATAACTACTACAAACAAGATATACCTCATCCAGTCATGACATTTTCTTATATGCACTTGGAAGATTTGCACCCGAACCTGAGATTTGACAGACTTTGGATAGATTATCCAAAATACCAAAGGGGTTTGCATACTCTTCATTCTAAAGTTGTTGAAGTACCTAGGGTCATAGAATGGGGACCATTAGAAGCTGTAGAATTGGCCGGGCCAATTAGGGAATTACTTGCACAGAGGTATGGTAATTCTACTTTTAACGACTGGGTACATTTATTCACCATGCGTAGACCTGTATATAAAGTATGGTGTGAAGAATTGTTGTGTAGTATAGAATTAAATGATCGGGTAGCTAGTTTAACCGATCGATCTTTTATTAGATTTTTGTTAGGAGGTTCGATGCGTCACATGTCTTTACTAGACATGGCTCAGGCTTTACGTATATATACGCCTGAGGAGTTAGCATCTACCGATTATAGAGGGTTGATACTAAATGGTAGAAAGATAGATGAAAATTTTGATACACATGGTGTATGGAGTCAAATGACAAGCCATCACCGATTCAAAGGAGGAAATTACTCTTATTTGGATATAGATAGAGCTAAATTAAGAGTAATTCATAGGTTTTTAGCTAATTCGATTACACAAAGAGGTAAGAATAAGGAAAAGGTAAATGAACATGATTTGTTTTACCACATGTGTATTCGAGACCCACAAAGCGCTGTAAGTATACCTTATTGTGTGGGTTATTATTTATCAGCTATGGTTAGGGGGATGAGACCGCATAGCATAATAGGAGGTGGTATATTTATTACTTTGATTGCTGAATATCTCCGTGTGGATATAAGTCGGGGGGGATTATTAGTCGAAGAACCAGAACACCGCGATACAATAGGTTTAAATGTATACCATGGTGCGAAAGTTTTGAAGAGGCGAAATAACGCCGCAGTACAATACCATGGTAGACATCCATAGGTTGAGAGAAACCAACAGCAAGGTAATGTAGGAGGGGGAAATAAAATGCAAGAAATGCAAAGGTTTATAGCTTCACAGGAGTACGAAAATGCTAGACATAGAGCATTTGAAGATTGGCAAGTTCATCAAAACCAAATCATAGCTTATTGCCAACATATAGGTAGAAACTATATTCCTACTACAAAGCCCATATTCCCTCCCTGGTCTATAGAGATTCAACCACCGTATCCTACGTATAACCCAGCCAAAGCATTTTATAGCACCTATGGTTATGCATGGAACCCCTACTGGTATCAGTATCATCCCTAGTCTACTTAGTTTTATTTATTTTGTAATTTGTAATGTTGATACGTTTAATACTTATGTTAATATTGTAATAGTTTTTATAATTTTCTAACTTTTATTATTAGATTTTAATAATTGTTGAATGTGGGGTAATATACCAAACTTCAAAAATATGTATATATGTTTGCAGTTTATCTTATGTACACAACAGGGTAAAACAACGCATTTTCAAAGACTGGCATTAAGTTCAGCAAAAGCAACTAATTTTGACGACAAGATGCAAAATATATGTGAAATAACAACAAGACGGAATGAACAAATGATATGCACCATTTATCATTCAGCAAACAAACACAAATATGTTTGGAAACTTTGGTAAAATTTAATCATTTTCACATAAATCACCCTCAATAATTTAAATTGTTACTGATTTCTTGCAAATGAGGGCATTGCAAGATCTTAAGTGTGGGAAGGGGTTAAATTCTTTCGGATTTTTAAAATTTTTACTTTATACACTTGGTTACCATTAGAAATACTAGTAAAGTAGTAGTTGTATTAGAATCTAGTGCTCTTTGATAATAAAGAACAGCCCTAGTCTTATATACTGACTACCCAATTCTAGTAAAATTTTTCAAAATTTTCAACTAAATGAACTCAAAATCATGTTTATACATATTTATGAACGATAAAACTAGGTGTTAACACCAAAATTATTGTTACCTCGAAAAGGACATAAATTGAGAAACAAACCAAAATGTTAAAATTCATTTAAAATGAAATAGAGGACAATAAAAAGGAAAATAAAAGCCAAGTGTGGGAAAAATTACCAAGTTATCTTAAACATATGTCACATATTTCTGTAACAAATAACTGAAAATACTTTTGCTTTGGACTAAACTAAACTATTTTACCCGATGAATCTACACGATGGATCTACACGATGAATCAATTCCATCATTAAAAGGAAGTAAAGTCTTCCGAAAAATAAACGCGCTTCTTGATTTAGGTCATGAAGTTGTCGTCCAGACCAGCTGTAGGTTGACGAAAAACCTAAAAAAGTTATCACTAAAATCAGCAGGAAATCCACGAACCTCAGCATTAAACAGGGTCGCCAAGTGGTCAGACTTATCCTAACCATGAGAGGATCTGTCTTGTAAAATGGGGAGGGCACCGTGCAAATTAGCTGGATAAGACTAATGAATCAGATCTCCAGAAAGGATAATCTCCTTAAAGATTAAAAATCAGCTTTTAAGCCTGATATTACTCAATCCTAGAGATTGACCTTAAAGATTGAGAATTCAAACTCATGGAATTCAATGATATCTAAACTCGAGCTTGAACGAGAAAATATTTTGATTAAAATTATAAACCGATTTGTTTTCTGAAAACCCATTTTCAATGCGTTCATTACCATTGAACGTAAAATCCTAGGAATTCACCGGGAATTCATTAGGTCATCTGAACCAAATCGGGTGTCAACCGTAAGAACGGTGGTTGCATAGCATGGTCAAGGACAGGACCTTGTGCCAGACCAAAAAATCATAAGGGTGAGCTTTACTATTGCTCCTACCAAGGATAGTAATTGCGTCCGACACGTTATAGACCATAATTAAAAGCATGTCAGGGGACATTGCCTTAACAGTTGCTTGTTCAACGCTTTCCTTTACAACCGGACGGTAGTTTACCGAAAGGTAATATACGGGACAAGTAAACTGGACGTGTTGCTTTCCAAATACAAGGTTAGCAAGTGGGTGACACAAAACCATAAGTTTTGAGCTAAAATTTTCAAATCTGAAACCCACCAAACCCACAAAAATATTTGCAAACACCGGTGAAGGGTTATTCCGGAAAACTTATCTAGGGTAAAAACTAGATTTAATTTTCAAAAGATCAAATGTTTTCATAAAGATCCAATTTCCTTAATGGATCTAAATTTTTATAGTCATGTGGGACTGTAAACCATATCGTTACTACCATTATTTATACCGCCGTATAGAAATCACTGATGTACAAAGTGTGAAGAATAAAGAAGTGATTCTAGTATTTCAAGACGATATTGCTTGAGGACAAGCAACGCTCAAGTGTGGGAATATTTGATAATGCTAAAAACGAACATATATTTCATAGCATTATTCCCCAAGAAAGACAAGCTTTTAGTTGCAATTGTTCTATTTAAAAGTGATATTCGTTTAAATAATAAAAGGTGAAGACAAAAGACAGATTCAACGAATTGAAGACGCAAACGACCAAAAAGCTCAAAAGTACAAAATACAATCAAAGAGGTTCCAATTATTGATAAGAAACATCTCGAAATTACAAGAGTACAAGATTCAAAACGCAAAGTACAAGATATTAAATTGTACGTAAGGACGTTCGAAAATCCAGAACCGGGACATGAGTCAACTCTCAACGCTCGACGCAATGGACTAAAAATTACGAGTCAACTATGCACATAAATATAATATAATATATAATTAATTCTTAAAATTAATATATATATTATAATATATTTATAAATCGTCGGTAAGAAAGAAGCCAAAGGAGGGTGAGCTGTATTTTCAAACTCCGCGACTCGCGGAGTTTGAAGGCAAAAGTTGCCGCGAGTCGCGGAGTACCCCTGAACTCAATTCTCTATAAAGCCAACCGAATTCTGATCATTTTCAATATATCATATATCCATCCTCTCTATATCTATACGTAAATATTTATATTTATATTTTAATTTTAATTTTAATCATAATAATAAGGGTATGTTAGCGAATGTTGTTAGGGTGTAAGTCGAAATTCTGTCCGTGTAACGCTACGCTATTTTTAATCATTGTAAGTTATGTTCAACCTTTTTACATTAATGTCTCGTAGCTAAGTTATTATTATGCTTATTTAATCCGAAGTAATCATGATGTTGGGCTAATTACTAAAATTGGGTAATTGGGCTTTGTACCATAATTAGGGTTTGGACAAAAGAACGACACTTGTGGAAATTAGACTATGGGCTATTAATGGGCTTTATATTTGTTTAACTAAATGATAGTTTGTTAATGTTAATATAAAGATTAACAATTGGGCATCCCTATAAATTACCATATACACTCGATCGGACACGATGGGCGGGATATTTATATGTACGAATAATCGTTCATTTAACCGGACACGGGAATGGATTAATAGCCACTAGAATAATTAAAACAGGGGTGAAATTATGTACAAGGACACTTGGTATAATTGATAACAAAATATTAAAACCTTGGGTTACACTCAGTCGACATCCTGGTGTAATTATTAAACAAAGTATTAAAATCTTGTTACAGTTTAAGTCCCCAATTAGTTGGAATATTTAACTTCGGGTATTAGGATAATTTGACGAGGACACTCGCACTTTATATTTATGACTGATGGACTGTTATGGACAAAAACCAGACGGACATATTAAATATCCAGGACAAAGGACAATTAACCCATGGGCATAAAACTAAAATTAACACGTCAAACATCATGGTTACGGAAGTTTAAATAAGCATAATTCTTTTATTTCATATTTAATTTCCTTTATTTTATATTTAATTGCACTTCTAATTATCGCATTTTTATTTTTATTGTATTTAATTGCACTTTTAATTATCGTACTTTTTAATTATCGCAAGTTTATTTTATCGCACTTTTATTATTCGCAATTTCATTATCGTTATTTACTTTACGCTTTAAATTAAGTCTTGTATTTATTTATTATTTTACATTTGGTTTTAACTGCGACTAAAGTTTTAAAATCGACAAACCGGTCATTAAATGGTAAAAACCCCCCTTTATAATAATAATATTACTTATATATACATTTGTATTTTTATAAAAGTAAACTAATATAGCGTTAAGCTTTGTTTAAAGATTTTCCATGTGGAACGAACCGGACTTACTAAAAACTACACTACTGTACGATTAGGTACACTGCCTATAAGTGTTGTAGCAAGGTTTAAGTATATCCATTCTATAAATAAATAAATATCTTGTGTAAAATTGTACCATATTTAATAGTATTTCTTTGTAAAATTTAATAGTATTTTATACCCCTTAGCTTTAACCATCACATATGGTAGCCAAAACTACAAGGTTAACCCCTTAACCTCAAACATACGAAAGTTGGTCGAACAACCTGAGCTTTAGTGAATTCGCACAACCCGATATTCACTTCTTCACCAATTCAACAACCGAGGTTGGCCGAACTACCCGAGCCTTAGTGAATTCGCATAACCCAAGATTTACTACCTCATCAACAAGATGACCCAACAACCCGAGTCATCATGAATCCGCACTACCTGAGATTCACTACCTAAAATATTATGAATACGTGCAAACCGATATTCATTTCCCAGACCACAACCCACGCCGTAGGGGTTATAACTCCAAATCGCAATCCATGTGATAGTGTACACACAAGTGTGCAACTCGCCAACGGTGGTTAACCAAAACGCACAACCGTGCCAATTGGACCTATTACACAAGTCCATAAAAAATCACCTATATGTGAAGTGAGTTCTATAACCGAGAACCACTTCACCCGACCCGAACCCATCCTACACATACATATGCACATAGGATATTAACACTCACCTTGTCGTCTTGATGAATGCAACCAGATAATTCGCAACTCGCCGATAGAAAGTACCTATTCCAATATCACAATACAAGTAACACACTTAGAGTGGATTTACAAACTAACTCAAAACGACACTTAGTGTATTTTCGACCAATTGCACTTCCAAGCACAAACCGCGACCAAGCTAACCAATAATCACTAACACAAGTGAAAATGGTCCTAATACGCCAATTAAACCCAAACGCAAGTGTTAAACACTTATCATCCTCAAAATCATCCATAAACCCTAATTTTGACTCAATTCAAAATTAGTCATTCAAATACACTAAAATGGGTTTCAACACTTCCATAATCACTAAACCTAGTGATTAAACCCAAATACAAGTCCTAAATCATGGCTAAGTCAGTTTCCAACCTAAACCCCACCAATAACAACAATAAACCCGATTACTAGTATCAAAGAACTCACCTCAAGAGTTTAAATGGGTTTCTCTACAATTTAGGTTCAAACCCTAACTTTGAATATCAAAATCAAACAATGAAATTCGGAGTTAGAACTTGCCACAACAACCAAAACGTAGCTAGGAACGAGGTGAACAACTTTAACACTCGAGCTTTTGATCAAACTGTAACATCCCGCCTTTTTCCGTTTACTTTTCCGTTTAATTATTTAAAGTCCGTTATATGTTTATAACACCTCTCTTTAATACGCGTTTTAAATTATCTTGTTTAGGTAATTCACGCACCCACAACCGAACTAGAGGGACCATTGTTGCCAAGAGAGCAAAGAGGTGACTAGGTCAACTAGTCAACCCTTCACTCTCATCTATTCATTATCTCTTTCAGTTTCCCTTTTTCTTTAATACTTCCACAAAATCTCTCAAACACCAATCCAAGAAATCATCATCTAAATCAAATCGAGCAAGCATCAATCAAAACAAATTACATTTTTGGAATCCTTGCAACTTCCTCTTCGATTCCATACTGATTACATCTCATTTGGGTAACTTTCTAAAATCACTAGATTTTGTGTTCTTGATGTTTTTAAGTTATAAAGTTGTTAATTAGTGTCTATGGCTCAAGTCTAACATGAATATATGATTTATATGTTCGATTTTGTTATTTGAAGTAACTAGCATGAACATAAACTTTGGTGTGTTTGATTTGGTGATTTGGTTGTTTGAATGATGTTAAATGTTATAAATGCATGTATTAAATGTGTTCCTAACATCACTAACTTCAATTTGATGTGTAGGTTACTTTAGAAAATTCCATAAACTTGATTAGTGATTTTGGTGAATTTGGGTTAGGGTTTTGTTGAACTTTAAATGCATATTTGATGCATTGAATGCCATGAATTATTGTTAGTAAGTAGTTAGTTGAATTACATGCTTGATTATCTACAAAATGGCGTATTATATGTACGCATTAAATGCCCGAATCATAAATGTGCATTTATGAACTTGAACATTAAATGATGAGCATTAATTTGGCATTTAAGTTGGAAAGTCGATTATTGCAATTGATGTTTTTGGTTGACGAAATGTGCTTAGTTGTGTTCTTTGTCAAATTACCTTTCCAACGATATAAGATGCGTGTCATAAGTGTTTACGGGTTGTGATTTGTGTTTGATCGAAGTTCAGAAAAAGACTTGAACAATTGGAACTAACCAGGCACCGGCACCCGTTAAGTGTCACGGCGCGGCAATCCTGGGTCGCGGCGCGGCCTAAGCCGTGTCCAGGTTCTGACCTCCTTATCCAAAATACGAAAAATGTTTGGCATGCTATGGACCTCCGATTCACATGAGACTTGTTCTAACATGCTCATATATGATTAAAAACCTCAGAAAAATAGTTCGGGACCCGACCCGAACGCGTTGACTTTTTTGTTGACTTTGACCGACCAAAGTTTGACTTTTTTCAAACTTAACCAAATGATTATGCAATCTTTCTAACATGATTCTATACTTGCATCTTGCATGAAACTTGACAATTTGATTCACATGCTACATAATCGAGTCGTATTGAGCCATAGGACTAATTGAACATCTTTGACCAATCGTGACTATCGTTATTGATATAACCTATTTGTTTAGGTCGAGACTAGCATTGTTCTTGCACACGTTACTTGTTGGAGTAAATTTACATTCATACACTCGAGGTAAGATCATAGCCCCACTTCTCAAATACATTTATACTTTTAAAATTGTGGGATGAGAAAACATATACATTACATACTTATATATACTTTTCACATGTATATATATACTTTTCATACTTTGATACTTTGAATACTATACGAAAGCAAAGATACATATGAGTTAGAATGAAAATCCTCAAGTCCAATTATCATTAGTTACACTTGTAGGGTGTAAGCGAGAAATTATGTTGTGTGGCCATGCGGGTTTGACGAACCCTCATTCAGATGAATGAAACGTACTTTCGATGTATAGTGTAGGTTCTAACACTATTATGCAGAGGTAAGATTCAGTTAAGCTTGATAATTGGGTGCTCGTGATACAAACACATCTTTTGAGATGTATACGCTTGATAAACGATTTATACTAAACCTTGGGATACAAATATACTGTAGTGACCCGAACTTTTCCATGTTTATATATATATATATTAAATGAAATTGTTATTTACATGATTAAGTGTTTCCAACATGTTAAGCAATCAAACTTGTTAAGACTTGATTAATTGAAATAGGTTTCATATAGACAATTAACCACCCAAGTTGACCGGTGATTCACGAACGTTAAAACTTGTAAAAAACTATACGATGACATATATATGGTTATATATATAGTTAACATGATTTTATTATAAGTATGTATCTCATTAGGTATTTTAACAATGAGTTATATACATAAAAATGAGACTATTAATTTAAGAAACTCGAAAACGATATATATAACGATTTTCGTTATAACAACGTCTTACTAGGTACATATGAATCACATTAAGATATTGATACACTTGGTTAATTATGTTAAATGATAAGTAAATATATTATTAAGTGTATTAACAATGAAGTACATATGTAAAAATAAGACTACTAACTTAATGATTTCGAAACGAGACATATATGTAACGATTATCGTTGTAACGACATTTAACTGTATATATGTCATACTAAGATATATTATATATCATAATATCATGATAATATAACAATTTAACATCTCATTTGTTATAATAAAGAATGGGTTAACAACATTCAACAAGATCGTTAACCTAAAGGTTTCAAAACAACATTTACATGTAACGACTAACGATGACTTAACGACTCAGTTAAAATATATATACATGTAGTGTTTTAATATGTATTCATACACTTTTGAAAGACTTTAATACACTTATAAAAATACTTCTACTTAACAAAAATGCTTACAATTACATCCTCGTTTAGTTTCATCAACAATTCTACTCGTATGCACCCGTATTTGTACTCGTACAATATACAGCTTTTAGATGTATGTACTATTGGTATATACACTCCAATGATCAGCTCTTAGCAGCCCATGTGAGTCACCTAACATATGTGGGAGCCATAATTTGGCAACTAGCATGAAATATCTCATAAATTACAAAAATATGAGTAATCATTCATGACTTATTTACATGAAAACAAAATTACATATCCTTTATATCTAATCCATACACCAACGACCAAAAACACCTACAAACACTTTCATTCTTCAATTTTCTTCATCTAATTTATCTCTCTCAAGTTCTATCTTCAAGTTCTAAGTGTTCTTCATAAATTCCAAAAGTTCTAGTTTCATAAAATCAAGAATACTTCCAAGATTGCAAGTTTACTTCCAAGTTTTCTAAATCCATTCCAAGTAATCATCCAAGATCAAGAAACCTTTGTTACTTACAGTAGGTTATCTTTCTAATACAAGGTAATAATCATATTCAAACTTTAATTCAATTTCTATAACTATAACAATCTTATTTCGAGTGGAAATCTTACGTGAAATTGTTTTCGTGTCATGATTCTGCTTCAAGAACTTTCAAGCCATCCAAGGATCCTTTGAAGCTAGATCCATTTTTCTCATTTCCAGTAGGTTTATCCAAGGAACTTGAGGTAGTAATGTTTTTCATAACATCATTCGATTCATACATATAAAGCTATCTTATTCGAAGGTTTAAACTTGTAATCACTAGAACATAGTTTAGTTAATTCTAAACTTGTTCGCAAATAAAAGTTAACCCTTCTAACTTGACTTTTAAAATCAACTAAACACATGTTCTATATCTATATGATATGCTAACTTAATGATTTAAAACCTGGAAACACGAAAAACACTGTAAAATCGGATTTACGCCGTCGTAGTAACACCGCGGGCTGTTTTGGGTTAGTTAATTAAAAACTATGACAAACTTTGATTTAAAAATTGTTATTCTGGGAAAATGATTTTTATTATGAACATGAAACTATATCCAAAAATTATGGTTAAACTCAAAGTGGAAGTATGTTTTCTAAAATGGTCATCTAGACGTCGTTCTTTCGATTGAAATGACTACCTTTACAAAAATGACTTGTAACTTATTTTTATGACTATAAACCTATACTTTTTCTGCTTAGATTCATAAAATAGAGTTCAATATTAAACCATATCAATTTGATTCACTCAAAACGGATTTATAATGAAGAAGTTATGGGTAAAACAAGATTGGATAATTTTTCTCATTTTAGCTACGTGAAAATTGGCAACAAATCTATTCCAACCATAACTTAATCAACTTGTATTGTATATTATGTAATCTTGAGATACCATAGACACGTATACAATGTTTCGACCTATCATGTTGACACATCTATATATATTTCGGAACAACCATAGACACTCTATATGTGAATGTTGGAGTTAGCTATACAGGGTTGAGGTTGATTCCAAAATATATATAGTTTGAGTTGTGATCAATACTGAGATACGTATACACTGGGTCATGGATTGATTCAAGATAATATTTATCGATTTATTTCTGTACATCTAACTGTGGACAACTAGTTGTAGGTTACTAACGAGGACAGCTGACTTAATAAACTTAAAACATCAAAATATATTAAAAGTGTTGTAAATATATTTTGAACATACTTTGATATATATTTATATATTGTTATAGGTTCGTGAATCAACCAGTGGCCAAGTCTTACTTCCCGACGAAGTAAAAATCTGTGAAAGTGAGTTATAGTCCCACTTTTAAAATCTAATATTTTTGGGATGAGAATACATGCAGGTTTTATAAATGATTTACAAAATAGACACAAGTACGTGAAACTACATTCTATGGTTGAATTATCAAAATCGAATATGCCCCTTTTTATTAAGTCTGGTAATCTAAGATTTAGGGAACCGACACCCTAATTGACACGAATCCTAAAGATAGATCTACTGGGCCTAACAAACCCCATCCAAAGTACCGGATGCTTTAGTACTTCGAAATTTATATCATATCCGAAGGGTGTCCCGGAATGATGGAGATATTCTTATATATGCATCTTGTTAATGTCTGTTACCAGGTGTTCACCATATGAATGATTTTTATCTCTATGTATGGGATGTGTATTGAAATATGAAATCTTGTGGTCTATTGTTACGATTTGATATATATAGGTTAAACCTATAACTCACCAACATTTTTGTTGACGTTTAAAAGCATGTTTATTCTCAGGTGAATACTAAGAGCTTCCGCTGTTGCATACTAAAATAAGGACAAGATTTGGAGTCCATGTTTGTATGTTATTGTGTAAAAACTGCATTCAAGAAACCTATGTCGATGTAATATATATCTATTGTAAACCATTATGTAATGGTCGTGTGTAAACAGTATATTTTAGATTATCATTATTTGATAATCTACGTAATGTTTTTAAAACCTTTATTGATAAAATAAAGGTTATGGTTGTTTTAAAAATGAATGCAGTCTTTGAAAAACGTCTCATATAGAGGTCAAAACCTTGCAACGAAATCAATTAATATGGAACGTTTATAATCAATATGAACGGGACATTTCAGTTGGTATCCCAGCGTTGGTCTTAGAGAACCAGAAAATTTGAATTAGTGTGTCTTATCGAGTTTGTTAGGATGCATTAGTGAGTCTGGACTTCGACCGTGTTTTCTTTAAAATGATTGCTTAACATTTTTGTTGAAAACTATATATTATTAACATGTATATATTATGTGATATATTAATCTCTTAACATGTTTGATATTGTGTGATAGATGTCTACCTCTAGCACAAATCCCACTGACTCACCTAATAATAACGAAGAGTCGAATATATATTAGACTGATTCACAAGTTCCCGAAGAAGAACCGGAAGAAGAATCAGAACCGGAAGAGGAGGAACCGGAGGAGGAAATAGAACCGGTGGAGGAAATAATAAAACGGTTAAGTAAAAGAAAATCCTCAACCAACCGACCAAGGTTAATTATGGTCTATGGTGTTTCCGCCAAGGAAGCAAAATATTGGGAGGATTACCAATTCTCCGATGAATCGGATTCCGACGAGAATTCCGATGATGTTATAGAAATTACCTCAACTGAATTTAAAAAGGCAAAAGAAAATAATAAGGAAAAGGGCATAAAAATAGAGAAATCTAATTCCAACCCCGATGAACTTTATATGTATCGTCAACCCCCGAAGCCCTTAAGTTGTAACAATGACCCGGGAACCTCTAAACCACCAGGTTTTTCTAAACCGTTGTGGAAAACGACAGCTCGTATTTGAAATGTCCCGTTCTTATTGATTAAAAACGTTCCATATTAATTGATTTCGTTGCGAGGTTTTGACCTCTATATGAGACATTTTTCAAAGACTGCATTCGTTTTTAAACAAACCATAACCTTTATTTCATCAATAAAGGTTTAAAAAGCTTTACGTAGATTATCAAATAATGATAATCTAAAATATCCTGTTTACACACGACCATTACATAATGGTTTACAATACAAATATGTTACAAAAAAATAAGTTTCTTGAATGCAGTTTTTTTACACAATATCATACAAGCATGGACTCTAAATCTTGTCCTTATTTAAGTATGCAACAGCGGAAGCTCTTAATAATCACCTGAGAATAAACATGCTTAAAACGTCAACAAAAATGTTGGTGAGTTATAGGTTTAACCTGTATATATCAAATCGTAACAATAGACCACAAGATTTCATATTTCAATACACATCCCATACATAGAGATAAAAATCATTCATATGGTGAACACCTGGTAACCGACATTAACAAGATGCATATATAAGAATATCCCCATCATTCCGGGACACCCTTCGGATATGATATAAATTTCGAAGTACTAAAGCATCCGGTACTTTGGATGGGGTTTGTTAGGCCCAATAGATCTATCTTTAGGATTCGCGTCAATTAGGGTGTCTGTTCCCTAATTCTTAGATTACCAGACTTAATAAAAAGGGGCATATTCGATTTCGATCATTCAACCATAGAATGTAGTTTCACGTACTTGTGTCTATTTTGTAAATCATTTATAAAACCTGCATGTATTCTCATCCCAAAAATATTAGATTTTAAAAGTGGGACTATAACTCACTTTCACAGATTTTTATTTCGTCGGGAAGTAAGACTTGCCACTGGTTGATTCACGAACCTATAACAATATATACATATATATCAAAGTATGTTCAAAATATATTTACAACACTTTTAATATATTTTGATGTTTTAAGTTTATTAAGTCAGCTGTCCTTGTTAGTAACCTACAACTAGTTGTCCACAGTTAGATGTACAGAAATAAATCGATAAATATTATCTTGAATCAATCCACGACCCAGTGTATACGTATCTCAGTATTGATCACAACTCAAACTATATATATTTTGGAATCAACCTCAACCCTGTATAGCTAACTCCAACATTCACATATAGAGTGTCTATGGTTGTTCCGAAATATATATAGATGTGTCGACATGATAGGTCGAAACATTGTATACGTGTCTATGGTATCTCAAGATTACATAATATATAATACAAGTTGATTAAGTTATGGTTGGAATAGATTTGTTACCAATTTTCACGTAGCTAAAATGAGAAAAATTATCCAATCTTGTTTTACCCATAACTTCTTCATTTTAAATCCGTTTTGAGTGAATCAAATTGCTATGGTTTCATATTGAACTCTATTTTATGAATCTAAACAAAAAAAAGTATAGGTTTCTAGTCGGAAAAATAAGTTACAAGTCGTTTTTGTAAAGGTAGTCATTTCAGTCGAAAGAACGACGTCTAGATGACCATTTTAGAAAACATACTTCCACTTTGAGTTTAACCATAATTTTTGGATATAGTTTCATGTTCATAATAAAAATAATTTTCTCAGAATAACAACTTTTAAATCAAAGTTTATCATAGTTTTTAATTAACTAACCCAAAACAGCCCGCGGTGTTACTACGACGGCGTAAATCCGGTTTTACGGTGTTTTTCGTGTTTCCAGGTTTTAAATCATTAAGTTAGCATATCATATAGATATAGAACATGTGTTTAGTTGATTTTAAAAGTCAAGTTAGAAGGATTAACTTTTGTTTGCGAACAAGTTTAGAATTAACTAAACTATGTTCTAGTGATTACAAGTTTAAACCTTCGAATAAGATAGCTTTATATGTATGAATCGAATGATGTTATGAACATCATTACTACCTTAAGTTCCTTGGATAAACCTACTGGAAAAGAGAAAAATGGATCTAGCTTCAATGGATCCTTGGATGGCTCGAAGTTCTTGAAGCAGAATCATGACACGAAAACAAGTTCAAGTAAGATCATCACTTGAAATAAGATTGTTATAGTTATAGAAATTGAACCAAAGTTTGAATATGATTATTACCTTGTATTAGAATGATAACCTACTGTAAGAAACAAAGATTTCTTGAGGTTGGATGATCACCTTACAAGATTGGAAGTGAGCTAGCAAACTTGAAAGTATTCTTGATTTTATGAAACTAGAACTTTTGGAATTTATGAAGAACACTTAGAACTTGAAGATAGAACTTGAGAGAGATCAATTAGATGAAGAAAATTGAAGAATGAAAGTGTTTGTAGGTGTTTTTGGTCGTTGGTGTATGGATTAGATATAAAGGATATGTAATTTTGTTTTCATGTAAATAAGTCATGAATGATTACTCATATTTTTGTAATTTTATGAGATATTTCATGCTAGTTGCCAAATGATGGTTCCCACATGTGTTAGGTGACTCACATGGGCTGCTAAGAGCTGATCATTGGAGTGTATATACCAATAGTACATACATCTAAAAGCTGTGTATTGTACGAGTACGAATACGGGTGCATACGAGTAGAATTGTTGATGAAACTGAACGAGGATGTAATTGTAAGCATTTTTGTTAAGTAGAAGTATTTTGATAAGTGTATTGAAGTCTTTCAAAAGTGTATAAATACATATTAAAACACTACATGTATATACATTTTAACTGAGTCGTTAAGTCATCGTTAGTCGTTACATGTAAGTGTTGTTTTGAAACCTTTAGGTTAACGATCTCAATTAATGTTGTTAACCCATTGTTTATTATATCTAATGAGATGTTAAATTATTATATTATCATGATATTATGATATATTAATATATCTTAATATGATATATATACATTTAAATGTCGTTACAACGATAAACGTTACATATATGTCTCGTTTCGAAATCCTTAAGTTAGTAGTCTTGTTTATATGTATATAACTCATTGTTAATATACTTATGGAGATACTTACTTATCATAATCTCATGTTAACCATATGTATATCCATATATATATCGTCAAGTCGTTTTTACAAGTTTTAACGTTCGTGAATCGCCGGTCAACTTGGGTGGTCAATTGTCTATATGAAACATATTTCAATTAATCAAGTCTTAACAAGTTTGATTGCTTAACATGTTGGAAACATTTAATCATGTAAATATCAATCTCAATTAATATATATAAACATGGAAAAGTTCGGGTCACTACAGTACCTACCCGTTAAATAAATTTCGTCCCGAAATTTTAAGCTGTTGAAGGTGTTGACGAATCTTCTGGAAATAGATGCGGGTATTTCTTCTTCATCTGATCTTCACGCTCCCAGGTGAACTCGGGTCCTCTACGAGCATTCGATCGAACCTTAACAATTGGTATCTTGTTTTGCTTAAGTCTTTTAACCTCACGATCCATTATTTCGACGGGTTCTTCGATGAATTGGAGTTTTTCATTGATTTGGATTTCATCTAACGGAATAGTGAGATCTTCTTTAGCAAAACATTTCTTCAAATTTGAGACGTGGAAAGTGTTATGTACAGCCACGAGTTGTTGAGGTAACTCAAGTCGGTAAGCTACTGGTCCGACACGATCAATAATCTTGAATGGTCCAATATACCTTGGATTTAATTTCCCTCATTTACCAAATCGAACAACGCCTTTCCAAGGTGAAACTTTAAGCATGACCATCTCTCCATTTTCAAATTCTATATCTTTTCTTTTAATGTCAGCGTAGCTCTTTTGTCGACTTTGGGCGGTTTTCAACCGTTGTTGAATTTGGATGATCTTCTCGGTAGTTTCTTGTATAATCTCCGGACCCGTAATCTGTCTATCCCCCACCTCACTCCAACAAATCGGAGACCTGCACTTTCTACCATAAAGTGCTTCAAACGGCGCCATCTCAATGCTTGAATGGTAGCTGTTGTTGTAGGAAAATTCTGCTAATGGTAGATGTCGATCCCAACTGTTTCCGAAATCAATAACACATGCTCGTAGCATGTCTTCAAGCGTTTGTATCGTCCTTTCACTCTGCCCATCAGTTTGTGGATGATAGGCAGTACTCATGTCTAGACGAGTTCCTAATGCTTGCTGTAATGTCTGCCAGAGTCTTGAAATAAATCTGCCATCCCTATCAGAGATAATAGAGATTGGTATTCCATGTCTGGAGACGACTTCCTTCAAATACAGTCGAGCTAACTTCTCCATCTTGTCATCTTCTCTTATTGGTAGGAAGTGTGCTGATTTGGTGAGACGATCAACTATTACCCAAATAGTATCAAAACCACTTGCAGTCCTTGGCAATTTAGTGATGAAATCCATGGTAATGTTTTCCCATTTCCATTCCGGGATTTCGGGTTGTTGAAGTAGACCTGATGGTTTCTGATGCTCAGCTTTGACCTTAGAACACGTCAAACATTCTCCTACATATTTAGCAACATCGGCTTTCATACCCGGCCACCAAAAACGTTTCTTGAGATCCTTGTACATCTTCCCCGTTCCAGGATGTATTGAGTATCTGGTTTTATGAGCTTCTCTAAGTACCATTTCTCTCATATCTCCAAATTTTGGTACCCAAATCCTTTCAGCCCTATACCGGGTTCCGTCTTCCCGAATATTAAGATGCTTCTCCGATCCTTTGGGTATTTCATCCTTTAAATTTCCCTCTTTTAAAACTCCTTGTTGCGCCTCCTTTATTTGAGTAGTAATGTTATTATGAATCATTATATTCATAGATTTTACTCGAATGGGTTCTCTGTCCTTCCTGCTCAAGGCATCGGCTACCACATTTGCCTTCCCCGGGTGGTAACGAATCTCAAAGTCGTAATCATTCAATAATTCAATCCACCTACGCTGCCTCATATTCAGTTGTTTCTGATTAAATATGTGTTGAAGACTTTTGTGGTCGGTATATATAATACTTTTGACCCCATATAAGTAGTGCCTCCAAGTCTTTAATGCAAAAACAACCGCGCCTAATTCCAAATCATGCGTCGTATAATTTTGTTCGTGAATCTTCAATTGTCTAGACGCATAAGCAATCACCTTCGTTCGTTGCATTAATACACAACCGAGACCTTGCTTTGATGCATCACAATAAATCACAAAATCATCATTCCCTTCAGGCAATGACAATATAGGTGCCGTAGTTAGCTTTTTCTTCAATAACTGAAACGCTTTCTCTTGTTCATCATTCCATTCAAATTTCTTCCCTTTATGCGTTAATGCAGTCAAGGGTTTTGCTATTCTGGAAAAGTCTTGGATGAACCTTCTGTAGTAACCAGCTAGTCCTAAAAACTGGCGTATGTGTTTCGGAGTTTTCGGGGTTTCCCACTTTTCAACAGTTTCTATCTTTGCCGGATCCACCTTAATACCTTCTTTGTTCACTATGTGACCGAGGAATTGAACTTCTTCCAACCAAAATGCACACTTTGAAAACTTAGCGTACAATTCTTCCTTCCTCAATACTTCTAACACCTTTCTCAAATGTTCACCGTGTTCTTGGTCATTCTTTGAGTAAATAAGTATGTCATCAATGAAAACAATGACAAACTTGTCAAGGTATGGTCCACACACTCGGTTCATAAGGTCCATGAACACAGCTGGTGCATTAGTTAAACCAAACGGCATGACCATAAACTCGTAATGACCGTAACGTGTTCTGAAAGCAGTCTTTGGAATATCATCTTCTTTCACCCGCATTTGATGATACCCGGAACGTAAGTCAATCTTTGAATAAACAGACGAGCCTTGTAGTTGATCAAATAAGTCGTCGATTCTCGGTAGTGGGTAGCGGTTCTTGATGGTAAGTTTGTTCAACTCTCGGTAGTCGATACACAACCTGAATGTACCATCTTTCTTCTTGACAAACAAAACAGGAGCTCCCCACGGTGATGTGCTTGGTCGAATGAAACCACGCTCTAAAAGTTCTTGTAATTGGCTTTGTAGTTCTTTCATCTCGCTGGGTGCGAGTCTGTAAGGAGCACGAGCTATTGGTGCAGCTCCTGGTACAAGATCTATTTGAAATTCAACGGATCGATGTGGGGGTAATCCCGGTAATTCTTTCGGAAATACATCGGGAAATTCTTTTGCAATGGGAACAGCATTGATGCTCTTTTCTTCAGTTTGTACTTTCTCGACGTGTGCTAGAACAGCATAGCAACCTTTTCTTATTAGTTTTTGTGCCTTCAAATTACTAATAAGATGTAGCTTCGTGTTGCCCTTTTCTCCGTACACCATTAAGGGTTTTCCTTTTTCTCGTATAATGCGAATTGCATTTTTGTAACAAACGATCTCTGCTTTCACTTCTTTCAACCAGTCCATACCGATTATCACATCAAAACTCCCTAACTCTACTGGTATCAAATCAATCTTAAATGTTTCGCTAACCAGTTTAATTTCTCGATTCCGACATATATTATCTGCTGAAATTAATTTACCATTTGCTAATTCGAGTAAAAATTTACTATCCAAAGGCGTCAATGGACAACTTAATTTAGCACAAAAATCTCTACTCATATAGCTTCTATCCGCACCCGAATCAAATAAAACGTAAGCAGATTTATTGTCAATAAGAAACGTACCCGTAACAAGCTCCGGGTCTTCCTGTGCCTCTACCGCATTAATATTGAAAACTCTTCCACGGCCTTGTCCATTCGTGTTCTCCTGGTTCGGGCAATTTCTAATAATGTGGCCTGGTTTTCCACATTTATAACAAACTACATTGGCATAACTTGCTCCGACACTACTTGCTCCGCCATTACTCGTTCCGACACCATTTGTTCCTTTCGTTCTATTAACCCCTGGTCCGTAGACCTCACACTTCGCCGCGCTATGACCATTTCTTTTACACTTGTTGCAAAATTTGGTGCAGAACCCCGAGTGATTCTTTTCACACCTTTGGCATAGTTGCTTCTGATTGTTGTTGTTGTTGCGGTTATTATTGTTGTTGGGATGATTGTTGTAGTTGTTGTTGTTGTTGTTGTTGTTGTTGTTGGGCCGTTTGTTGTAGTTGCGATTGATGTTGCGATTGTTGGGATAATTGTTGCGATTATTGTTGTAATTGCTGTTGTTGTTGTATTGGTGATTCTTATCACCGCTTTCCTCCCACTTTCTTTTGACTTGCTTCACATTGGCCTCTTCAGCAGTCTGTTCTTTAATTCTTTCTTCAATCTGGTTCACTAGTTTGTGAGCCATTCTACATGCCTGTTGTATGGAGGCGGGCTCGTGTGAACTTATATCTTCTTGGATTCTTTCCGGTAATCCTTTCACAAACGCGTCGATCTTCTCTTCCTCATCTTCGAATCATCCCGGACACAATAGGCACAGTTCTGTGAATCGTCTTTCATACGTGGTAATATCAAATCCTTGGGTTCGTAACCCTCTAAGTTCTGTCTTGAGCTTATTGACCTCGGTTCTGGGACGGTACTTCTCGTTCATCAAGTGCTTGAATGCTGACCACGGTAGTGCGTACGCATCATCTTGTCCCACTTGCTCTAGATAGGTATTCCACCATGTTAACGCAGAACCTGTGAAGGTATGCGTAGCGTACTTCACTTTGTCCTCTTCAGTACACTTACTTATGGCAAACACCGATTCAACCTTCTCGGTCCACCGTTTCAATCCGATCGGTCCTTCGGTTCCATCAAATTCCAAAGGTTTGCAGGCAGTGAATTCTTTGTAGGTGCATCCTACACGATTTCCTGTACTGCTAGATCCAAGGTTATTGTTGGTATGTAGCGCAGCCTGTACTGCTGCTATGTTTGAAGCTAGAAAAGTACGGAATTCCTCTTCATTCATATTCACGGTGTGTCGAGTAGTCGGTGCCATTTCCTTCAAAATAGTTAAATGGAACAAGTTAATCATACAGAATATTAAGAGTAGTTAATAGTATTTCGTAGCATAATATGAACTCATTTATAAAAGCTTTTTCTTCATATTAGCGTTTTATAAGTTTAAATTCGGGTAGTACCTACCCGTTAAGTTCATACTTAGTAGCTAATATACAATTCAACTACTACAATTCTATATGAAAAACTGATTATAATAATATTTTGCGTTCAAACTTTTATACAATATTTTACAAACTTACAATACCGCTTATTTTACATAAAGCATGAAATATAGCACACAATAACTTTGATACAAGATAGTTGTGAAGACAATTCTAGCTAGTACACAAGTCGTTCAGCAAAGGCAATAAAGACACGTAATTCATACGTCCAGAAACAAGTCATGCATTCTGGTTTTACTAGGACTACTTCCCATCCTTGGTCTTGTGCAACATAACCGTTATGGCCGTTGATAAGACAGCGTGTTGTAACGTCGTCAAAGGGACGAGGGTTACGTAATGTCCAACAGTCCCGTAACAATCTAAAAACCTTATTTCTTACCCCAATTACCGACTCTGTCACTTGTGGAAATGTTTTGTTTAATAGTTGTAGCCCGATGTTCTTGTTCTCACTTTGGTGAGAAGCGAACATTACTAATCCGTAAGCATAACATGCTTCTTTATGTTGCATGTTAGCCGCTTTTTCTAAATCACGAAGTCCAATATTCGGATATATTGAGTCAAAATAATTTCTTAACCCGTTGCGTAAAATAGCATTTGGGTTCCCCGCAATATATGCGTCAAAGTAAACACATCGTAACTTATGGGTTTCGCAATGTGATATCCCCCATCTTTCAAACGAAAGTCTCTTATAAACCAAGACATTCTTGGAACGTTCTTCGAATGTCTTACAAACTGATCTCGCCTTAAATAGTTGTGCCGAGGAATTCTGGCCGACTCTAGACAAGATTTCATCAATCATGTCTCCGGGTAGGTCTCTTAAAATATTGGGTTGTCTATCCATTTTGTGTTTTTAAACTGTAAAATAGACAAGAGTTAGATTCATAAAAAATACTTATTAATACAAGCAATTTTTACATATATCATAAAGCATAAGAACACTATATTACATATATTACACCACACGAATACAACTCTCTTATTCCGACTCGTTCGTTTCTTCTTCTTCGATTTTTGTTCGTTTTGCCAAGTTACTAGGGATATATGATGTTCCCCTAATACGAGCCGTCGTTATCCACATTGGTTTAGAAAAACCTGGTGGTTTAGAGGTTCCCGGGTCATTGTTACAACTTAAGGACTTCGGGGGTTGACGATACATATACAGTTCATCGGGGTTGGAATTAGATTTCTCTATTTTTATGCCCTTTCCCTTATTATTTTCTTTTGCCTTTTTAAATTCAGTTGGGGTAATTTCTATAACATCATCGGAATTCTCGTCGGAATCTGATTCATCGGAGAATTGGTAATCCTCCCAATATTTTGCTTCCTTGGCGGAAACACCATTGACCATAATTAACCTTGGTCGGTTGGTTGAGGATTTTCTTTTACTTAACCGTTTTATTATTTCCCCCACCGGTTCTATTTCTTCATCCGGTTCCGATTCTTCTTCCGGTTCCGATTCTTCTTCCCGTTCCGACTCTTCTTCCGGTTCCTCTTCGGGAACTTGTGAATCAGTCCACGAATCATTCCAATTTACATTTGACTCTTCATTATTATTAGGTGAGTCAATGGGACTTGTTCTAGAGGTAGACATCTATCACATAATATCAAACGCGTTAAGAGATTAATATATCACATAATATTCACATGTTAAAAATATATAGTTTCCAACAAAATTTGTTAAGCAATCATTTTTCAAGTAAACACGGTCGAAGTCCAGACTCACTAATGCATCCTAACAAACTAGATAAGACACACTAATGCAAAATTCTGGTTCTCTAAGACCATCGCTCGGATACCAACTGAAATGTCCCGTTCTTATTGATTAAAAACGTTCCATATTAATTGATTTCGTTGCGAGGTTTTGACCTCTATATGAGACATTTTTCAAAGACTGCATTCGTTTTTAAACAAACCATAACCTTTATTTCATCAATAAAGGTTTAAAAAGCTTTACGTAGATTATCAAATAATGATAATCTAAAATATCCTGTTTACACATGACCATTACATAATGGTTTACAATACAAATATGTTACAAAAAAATAAGTTTCTTGAATGCAGTTTTTTTACACAATATCATACAAGCATGGACTCTAAATCTTGTCCTTATTTAAGTATGCAACAGCGGAAGCTCTTAATAATCACCTGAGAATAAACATGCTTAAAACGTCAACAAAAATGTTGGTGAGTTATAGGTTTAACCTGTATATATCAAATCGTAACAATAGACCACAAGATTTCATATTTCAATACACATCCCATACATAGAGATAAAAATCATTCATATGGTGAACACCTGGTAACCGACATTAACAAGATGCATATATAAGAATATCCCCATCATTCCGGGACACCCTTCGGATATGATATAAATTTCGAAGTACTAAAGCATCCGGTACTTTGGATGGGGTTTGTTAGGCCCAATAGATCTATCTTTAGGATTCGCGTCAATTAGGGTGTCTGTTCCCTAATTCTTAGATTACCAGACTTAATAAAAAGGGGCATATTCGATTTCGATCATTCAACCATAGAATGTAGTTTCACGTACTTGTGTCTATTTTGTAAATCATTTATAAAACCTGCATGTATTCTCATCCCAAAAATATTAGATTTTAAAAGTGGGACTATAACTCACTTTCACAGATTTTTACTTCGTCGGGAAGTAAGACTTGGCCACTGGTTGATTCACGAACCTATAACAATATATACATATATATCAAAGTATGTTCAAAATATATTTACAACACTCTTAATATATTTTGATGTTTTAAGTTTATTAAGTCAGCTGTCCTTGTTAGTAACCTACAACTAGTTGTCCACAGTTAGATGTACAGAAATAAATCGATAAATATTATCTTGAATCAATCCACGACCCAGTGTATACGTATCTCAGTATTGATCACAACTCAAACTATATATATTTTGGAATCAACCTCAACCCTGTATAGCTAACTCCAACATTCACATATAGAGTGTCTATGGTTGTTCCGAAATATATATAGATGTGTCGACATGATAGGTCGAAACATTGTATACGTGTCTATGGTATCTCAAGATTACATAATATATAATACAAGTTGATTAAGTTATGGTTGGAATAGATTTGTTACCAATTTTCACGTAGCTAAAATGAGAAAAATTATCCAATCTTGTTTTACCCATAACTTCTTCATTTTAAATCCGTTTTGAGTGAATCAAATTGCTATGGTTTCATATTGAACTCTATTTTATGAATCTAAACAAAAAAAAGTATAGGTTTCTAGTCGGAAAAATAAGTTACAAGTCGTTTTTGTAAAGGTAGTCATTTCAGTCGAAAGAACGACGTCTAGATGACCATTTTAGAAAACATACTTCCACTTTGAGTTTAACCATAATTTTTGGATATAGTTTCATGTTCATAATAAAAATCATTTTCTCAGAATAACAACTTTTAAATCAAAGTTTATCATAGTTTTTAATTAACTAACCCAAAACAGCCCGCGGTGTTACTACGACGGCGTAAATCCGGTTTTACGGTGTTTTTCGTGTTTCCAGGTTTTAAATCATTAAGTTAGCATATCATATAGATATAGAACATGTGTTTAGTTGATTTTAAAAGTCAAGTTAGAAGGATTAACTTTTGTTTGCGAACAAGTTTAGAATTAACTAAACTATGTTCTAGTGATTATAAGTTTAAACCTTCGAATAAGATAGCTTTATATGTATGAATCGAATGATGTTATGAACATCATTACTACCTTAAGTTCCTTGGATAAACCTACTGGAAAAGAGAAAAATGGATCTAGATTCAATGGATCCTTGGATGGCTCGAAGTTCTTGAAGCAGAATCATGACACGAAAACAAGTTCAAGTAAGATCATCACTTGAAATAAGATTGTTATAGTTATAGAAATTGAACCAAAGTTTGAATATGATTATTACCTTGTATTAGAATGATAACCTACTGTAAGAAACAAAGATTTCTTGAGGTTGGATGATGTAAAGACCCGTCCTAATCCTCCTGGACGAAGTCATCAACATTTGGTTCCATTGCAATGATCGATTCCAAGATATGTCCTTAACATGAGCAAATGCACAGCGGAAGACTTAATTCGTACCTGAGAATAACATGCTTTAAAACGTCAACATAAAGTTGGTGAGATATATAGGTTTGATGCTAGCAGCGTTATAACTGTGGACCACAAGATTTCATATGTAAACATTTTAATAAAAATATTCTAAGTGGTTGAGCACTTGGTAACCATACTTAACATTCAATCACGTCGCATATTCCCTTTAATATGAAATCTTACTACACCGTACCAAGTGTAGTCACAAAACGAAGTACTGTGCAACCGTTGAATACTGGTCGTCCAGTCCGGTTGGGGTTGTCAGGCCCGATAGATCTATCAACAGGATTCGCGTTTACAATACCGCTGTAAATATTAGTTACCAAGCTACAGGGAAGTATGCCAGTGGTACAACTCAACGTAGAATATATTTTTCAGTTACTTGTGTCCATAACGTAAAACATAAAATACATGTATTCTCATCCCGAAATATTTAGAGTTTAAAAGTGGGACTATATACTCACCTAATGTATTTTGTAGTAAAAATACATATAACATCATTGAACAATGCAGGGTTGGCCTCGGATTCACGAACCCAAAAAAAATGCACCAATCAAGACTCGAACCCTCAACCTCTCGTTAGCGACCAAAGACTCACACCACTCTACCCATTCTGTTTTTCTAAATTATTTGGCACCCGAAATTTTATAAACCGTTCTGTCAGTCTCAATGTTCGGCCCAACAGGAGTAAAGGGACTCGGCCCAACAAATATAATACGGCCCAACAGATAGTAGAAGCCCAAGAGCTTCTATTTAGAATTAAAAATAGAATATGCAACAGCCTAGAATCGATCCCACAACCATCTCGTTCCTTCTCTTCGTACCCAACCATCTGCTCCATTTTATTTTTCTGATTTATTACTAGACCCGAATTTATTTAACATACTTTACTGTCTCACCTTCTTCTTCACCCAAACCTAATCGTCCAGTGAACATTAGCAACCATAATATCAATTTAGTGAAACGGTTTCATGACTTAACAACACGATTTAACTGAGTTGATTGGGTTTAACAGTAAACAAAACAAAAACAAAAATTATATCAAACTGCTGCTGTGCTCGTTGTTTAGAAAAAAAAAAAAAAAATATATGATTTTGAGATTAACAGCTTTTTAGACTGAGGTTATCAAACGAAACAGGTTTTAATTCATCTTTTGAAACTATTTGACTCGTGAATTAAACTTAATTCATCACAGAAACTTCGAATTTAAGGGATGAACAAGGTTTGACCTTTTTGCTTCCAAACTTTGATTTACAAAATTCGAATTCAATTTTGAAGATTAAAAGCTGTAATTTCACAGATAGAATGAGTAACAGATTTCTAATACAACCACAATATTAGATTTTGAAGAATTAATCGAATTTGGACCCTTGGTAAAAAGTAGTGCGTACAGAGGTTTTTTAAAAAAAAAATATAGATATTCATAACACAGATATAGGACTTCGATGTTTATATAAAGATATAGATTCGACCAAAAGTCACATGTAAACAGCAGAATAAAAAAAAAATCAATTTAGATAGAGACATATCACCATAAACGCGTAATATCTGATTTTATTTATATAAATTATTTTAATTTTAATTAAATAATAATTATCTTATAAAAATATTGATATTATATATATTGTTAATAATAATGATATTACTAATAAGATTAATAAATAAAATAATAATGATAATAATATTAATACTTTTAATAATAATAATAATAATAATATTAATAGTAATAATAATAATAATAATAACAATGATGATAATACAAATAATAACTAGGAGATAATAAATTACATATATCAAATCTCATATCTATATTTTTTTTTTTATATTTGAAATAATAGTAATATTTGTAAAATAGATATTAGTATTAATTTTAATATTAATACTAATAATGTAAATATTAATGTAACAACTTTTAAACTTAAAATTGTAATATCTTAACTTCACAATTTGTTAAATATGTAATACTTAGTTTATATGATATTTGAATGTTTAATATTTTTGTATTTTATATATACATTACAATTCATATAGTATTAATTACATATAGATGTTATTTTAAATCACAGTGTAGTTATATTATATATATTACTTTATATTTTAAAATATATCTTTTTATTTCTAATTAATATATACACTTATATTTAGTTATATATATATTAACAACAATTGTTCGCGAATCGTCAGGCATGGTCAAAGGGTAACTAATTATCCAAATATAGATTTCAAACTTTCTAGACTCAACATTAGGGTTTTTGCTTATCGTGTCGGAAACATATAGAGATTAGGGTTTAAATTTGGTCGGAAATTTCCGGGTCGTTACAGTACCCACCCGTTAAAAAAAATTTCGTCCCCGAAATTTGGTAGAGGTTGTCATAAATAACAATAGAAATGTTTTCATGACGAATATGAGATGATAACTGAGTCTTATCATTATTGAGAGGTATAGATAAAACGGTTCGATCAAGTGAAGCGCACGAGTGAAACTATCACAGAAGAGTGAAATGAGTAATTATATAATTGTTTTAACCGATGACGTAGTTATAATTGATTATCGGAATTCACGGGATTTAAAGAAAATCCTCATAATAAGATTTGGTGTTTTCGGCGATTTAGGTAGTCAAGATCTTCTTTGATTTAGTGCGGCAATTTGTTTCGATTTCCTTGTTGGATATATTGCTATAAATCCACCCCCTTCGTTTTTCTTATTCTCCACACCTAATATTCTTTCTCCCTCTACTTATTCCTTAATATGCTCCATCCAATCCTGATTCTTGATATTCTCTTAATCTTCACATCTGTTATCCTTCTCTTTCATCTACCACCGGAAGGATCTCTTTACTTCTACTATACTTTTGGGTTTATAGTATTTCTAGTTCTCCCGTGTCTTTATATTGCTATATGCATTGATATACACGGTTTGTAGTTTCGGAGTTGTTATCGGCCTTTATATTCATCATTATTTTTCAAAGCCTCGTGCTTTCATTTTCTCTTCCCGACTTCGAGTCAAGCGAATAATGGTCCGGAATTTGTAGGTATGAAATTCAGAATGAATATAGCTAATGTTCTTAGAAAGGAATGGTAATGGCACGATTTTGATTCGTTAAATTACCAAGATACCCTAAAAAAAATATATAGAACTATCAAGATGACATGTTCTTAATATGTTTGGAGATTGAATAGAATGTAAGAGTCGTGTAACATGGCACATGATAACGGTACTATGTATCATCACATTCCATTAAGAACTTAACATGACTTACTGTAATATAATGAAGTTGATCAAGTTTCATTATATTATACTAATTCATGTATCAGTTCCCAACACTGCTTCAGAACATTCCTATTTTGAGCTCGAAGGTTTTAGAATTTAGAAACTAACACAGTTTCTTTTATGTTGTAACGCAGATATTACGGGGAGATAGATGATTGCAGATGGGAATAGTTGTGAAAATATCTTTAGAAATATGGAGAATATGTATAGCGGAGAATATGAAGATATCTTATAATATCTAAGATAAGATGATGATGAATAATATCATCTGAAAAAGTTTAGAATAAGGAGTAGGGTTCATACTGACGGTTTCAACAGACACTGAATCATTTGCATTATTTGAAGGCAGGTTCATTCCTTGTATTTGTTCTTTGTTTCCTTCACGGTTAGCCCAATCCATTTTTCAGCACTAAATTTTCTATCGAGCATTCCTAACATTCCCTTCTTTATCATCAAACTTTTGGCCATTTAGGCCATCTAAAATTTTACTGTTTCCTCTGCATTTAATGCAGTCATATCTGAATCGTCGATTATCAATCCGAGGTGTTTTTGGGCGAATTGTGTTTTTAGATGATTAAATGCTGATGATAAAATGGCGGAGTATGAAAGGTTTCCCGGTAACGATGAGGAAAACCAATCGTATATATCAAAGTTATAATAAGACTTTTTCGAATGAAAGGTCGAAGTTGTTCTGCTGAAGCTGTGACAAAATTGGCTACTTTGAAAAGGAATCGTAAGGTTGTTTTTTGCTAATAAATGCTAAAGAATTAGTCGCGGTACGTGTTAAACTATGACTTTGGGTTCAAGAGTTTTTCATGTGTATAGATCTTTTCTTCTGTAGATGAAGTGCGGTCGGTTCAACTTCTCGATTGAGGTATTTTCAAGAATCCTGATAGGTTTGTACGCGGATTGTAAACGTCGAGATACAAATGAGGTTTAGGATGAAATCAAGTGGCAAACTTGAAGATTAGTTTAGTTTCATATGTTATAATCAATATTTTAATTCATTTTAATTGTCCAAAGTTAGCAGTCCAATAGTCCGATTGTACAATGATCCAATATATTCATATATAAATTAAATATATAATATTTGAATTAACTAATACGTATCGTGACCCGTGTACCAGTCTCAGTGTCGATCACAACTCAAAGTATATATATATTTTGGAATCAACCTCAACCCTGTATAGCCAACTCCAACATTCACATATAGAGTGTCTATGGTTGTTCCGAAATATATATATAGATGGGTCGATATGATAGGTCGAAACCTTGTATACGTGTCCCGTTATTTAAAGTGCGTAAAATAAATAACAGAACTTAAATGACAATAAACTAAATTGCGATAAAATGTAATACGGAATTAACAGTTAGCTGGGAACAGTTAACTAGGAACAGTTTGCGTGGAATCCTTAACATATTTCAATTAGTTAATTCGTGTGTTTCTAACAATTTTTAATTTGTCCAATGTTTCTTCTTTATGCCACTTGTTGGATTCTGATAGATAAAAATCCAAATTTGAAATTGAAATGGAAATGGTAAATCTGGGGTGAACAGATACGTATATCGGTGACTGTAAGTAGGATAGCAAATGACCGTTGAATCAGATTTGAAGAATATACACTGTAACTTATTAATGTGAGATCTAAATATTCCTCGGGTACTACCTACCCGTTAAAATATTTTCATCATTAACAGTTTGTACGAAAGAATTTTTAATTACAATCTTTATGAAAATATACTTGTATATATATTTTCTTCAGATGTAATCATGGATCTAATGAGTCACTAAGATATTAAATTTTTTGATTTATCGTTAATACTTGATTACATGATCTCTAAAACATTAAAGATTACATAATTACCATGTCGAACGAAGATAAATGAGATAGAACGATAAGTAAAGCGAAGATAATCGATATAGAATGATATGTAAAATGAAGATCATACTCGAAGTATAGATAGAGATATTGAGATGTGTGATGTTGATATCCGAGGTACAAATTGTGATGTTGAGGTTTACGACGCGGTTGTGGTTGAGGGTGATATGGGTACTGTCGGTGTTGATGATGGTGGTACGGATTATGCTGCTGGTGTTTGTAACCTTCGCACCATATTCTCCAAAGCCGTCACGCGAGCGCGAAGTTCGTTAACTTCTGCTAGTACACCGGGATGATTGGTGGTTGGAGTGAGCGAATGAACAAGATCTGAAATATGGGATAGTATATAATCGTGACGAGATACTCTAGAAATGAGAGAGAAAATGGTTTCTCGAACAGGTTCGCCGGTAAGTGCTTCAGGTTCATCGCCAAGAGGGCAATTTGGTGGATGGAAGGGATCACCCTCTTCATGTCTCCAGTGACTTAGTATATTACGAACCCATCCCCAATTCATCCAGAATAGATGATGGGAGATTGGTTGATCCATTCCGGTGATGCTGCCTTCGGAGCTTGAATGAAAATCCATATCGGCATAGCCGTCATAATCTGAGGAATTCGAACTAGATGCGGAATCCATCTTGTATAATCGGAAAAATGAATTTTTGGCATGAAATAGATTATAGAAGTTAGATTTGGTACTCTTCTATACATACTTTACATATGTATATATAATACCAAAATCCCGTAAATTACGGAGAATCTTTGAAAAGATGTCAACTAAAGTCCAAAGTAACAGATATGCTAAGATATGAATTTTGTCTATACACTATCGATGCACTAAATGCAGTAAGACGTGTCTAGACTTATGAATGATAAGCAGGCAATTCCCTAAGGATAATAAGCAAATAATTTACGACTAGAAATGATAAGCAAAACTTTTTGACAGATAGACACGGTCAAAGTCCAGACTCACTAATGTATCCTAACAGCTACTAGTTAGACACACTAATGCAAGGCCTGGTTCGCTAAGACCAACGCTCTGATACCACCTGTAAAGACCCGTCCTAATCCTCCTGGACGAAGTCATCAACATTTGGTTCCATTGCAATGATCGATTCCAAGATATGTCCTTAACATGAGCAAATGCACAGCGGAAGACTTAATTCGTACCTGAGAATAACATGCTTTAAAACGTCAACATAAAGTTGGTGAGATATATAGGTTTGATGCTAGCAGCGTTATAACTGTGGACCACAAGATTTCATATGTAAACATTTTAATAAAAATATTCTAAGTGGTTGAGCACTTGGTAACCATACTTAACATTCAATCACGTCGCATATTCCCTTTAATATGAAATCTTACTACACCGTACCAAGTGTAGTCACAAAACGAAGTACTGTGCAACCGTTGAATACTGGTCGTCCAGTCCGGTTGGGGTTGTCAGGCCCGATAGATCTATCAACAGGATTCGCGTTTACAATACCGCTGTAAATATTAGTTACCAAGCTACAGGGAAGTATGCCAGTGGTACAACTCAACGTAGAATATATTTTTCAGTTACTTGTGTCCATAACGTAAAACATAAAATACATGTATTCTCATCCCGAAATATTTAGAGTTTAAAAGTGGGACTATATACTCACCTAATGTATTTTGTAGTAAAAATACATATAACATCATTGAACAATGCAGGGTTGGCCTCGGATTCACGAACCCAAAAAAAATGCACCAATCAAGACTCGAACCCTCAACCTCTCGTTAGCGACCAAAGACTCACACCACTCTACCCATTCTGTTTTTCTAAATTATTTGGCACCCGAAATTTTATAAACCGTTCTGTCAGTCTCAATGTTCGGCCCAACAGGAGTAAAGGGACTCGGCCCAACAAATATAATACGGCCCAACAGATAGTAGAAGCCCAAGAGCTTCTATTTAGAATTAAAAATAGAATATGCAACAGCCTAGAATCGATCCCACAACCATCTCGTTCCTTCTCTTCGTACCCAACCATCTGCTCCATTTTATTTTTCTGATTTATTACTAGACCCGAATTTATTTAACATACTTTACTGTCTCACCTTCTTCTTCACCCAAACCTAATCGTCCAGTGAACATTAGCAACCATAATATCAATTTAGTGAAACGGTTTCATGACTTAACAACACGATTTAACTGAGTTGATTGGGTTTAACAGTAAACAAAACAAAAACAAAAATTATATCAAACTGCTGCTGTGCTCGTTGTTTAGAAAAAAAAAAAAAAAATATATGATTTTGAGATTAACAGCTTTTTAGACTGAGGTTATCAAACGAAACAGGTTTTAATTCATCTTTTGAAACTATTTGACTCGTGAATTAAACTTAATTCATCACAGAAACTTCGAATTTAAGGGATGAACAAGGTTTGACCTTTTTGCTTCCAAACTTTGATTTACAAAATTCGAATTCAATTTTGAAGATTAAAAGCTGTAATTTCACAGATAGAATGAGTAACAGATTTCTAATACAACCACAATATTAGATTTTGAAGAATTAATCGAATTTGGACCCTTGGTAAAAAGTAGTGCGTACAGAGGTTTTTTAAAAAAAAAATATAGATATTCATAACACAGATATAGGACTTCGATGTTTATATAAAGATATAGATTCGACCAAAAGTCACATGTAAACAGCAGAATAAAAAAAAAATCAATTTAGATAGAGACATATCACCATAAACGCGTAATATCTGATTTTATTTATATAAATTATTTTAATTTTAATTAAATAATAATTATCTTATAAAAATATTGATATTATATATATTGTTAATAATAATGATATTACTAATAAGATTAATAAATAAAATAATAATGATAATAATATTAATACTTTTAATAATAATAATAATAATAATATTAATAGTAATAATAATAATAATAATAACAATGATGATAATACAAATAATAACTAGGAGATAATAAATTACATATATCAAATCTCATATCTATATTTTTTTTTTTATATTTGAAATAATAGTAATATTTGTAAAATAGATATTAGTATTAATTTTAATATTAATACTAATAATGTAAATATTAATGTAACAACTTTTAAACTTAAAATTGTAATATCTTAACTTCACAATTTGTTAAATATGTAATACTTAGTTTATATGATATTTGAATGTTTAATATTTTTGTATTTTATATATACATTACAATTCATATAGTATTAATTACATATAGATGTTATTTTAAATCACAGTGTAGTTATATTATATATATTACTTTATATTTTAAAATATATCTTTTTATTTCTAATTAATATATACACTTATATTTAGTTATATATATATTAACAACAATTGTTCGCGAATCGTCAGGCATGGTCAAAGGGTAACTAATTATCCAAATATAGATTTCAAACTTTCTAGACTCAACATTAGGGTTTTTGCTTATCGTGTCGGAAACATATAGAGATTAGGGTTTAAATTTGGTCGGAAATTTCCGGGTCGTTACAGATGATCACCTTACAAGATTGGAAGTGAGCTAGCAAACTTGAAAGTATTCTTGATTTTATGAAACTAGAACTTTTGGAATTTATGAAGAACACTTAGAACTTGAAGATAGAACTTGAGAGAGATCAATTAGATGAAGAAAATTGAAGAATGAAAGTGTTTGTAGGTGTTTTTGGTCGTTGGTGTATGGATTAGATATAAAGGATATGTAATTTTGTTTTCATGTAAATAAGTCATGAATGATTACTCATATTTTTGTAATTTTATGAGATATTTCATGCTAGTTGCCAAATGATGGTTCCCACATGTGTTAGGTGACTCACATGGGCTGCTAAGAGCTGATCATTGGAGTGTATATACCAATAGTACATACATCTAAAAGCTGTGTATTGTACGAGTACGAATACGGGTGCATACGAGTAGAATTGTTGATGAAACTGAACGAGGATGTAATTGTAAGCATTTTTGTTAAGTAGAAGTATTTTGATAAGTGTATTGAAGTCTTTCAAAAGTGTATAAATACATATTAAAACACTACATGTATATACATTTTAACTGAGTCGTTAAGTCATCGTTAGTCGTTACATGTAAGTGTTGTTTTGAAACCTTTAGGTTAACGATCTCAATTAATGTTGTTAACCCATTGTTTATTATATCTAATGAGATGTTAAATTATTATATTATCATGATATTATGATATATTAATATATCTTAATATGATATATATACATTTAAATGTCGTTACAACGATAAACGTTACATATATGTCTCGTTTCGAAATCCTTAAGTTAGTAGTCTTGTTTATATGTATATAACTCATTGTTAATATACTTATGGAGATACTTACTTATCATAATCTCATGTTAACCATATGTATATCCATATATATATCGTCAAGTTGTTTTTACAAGTTTTAACGTTCGTGAATCGCCGGTCAACTTGGGTGGTCAATTGTCTATATGAAACATATTTCAATTAATCAAGTCTTAACAAGTTTGATTGCTTAACATGTTGGAAACATTTAATCATGTAAATATCAATCTCAATTAATATATATAAACATGGAAAAGTTCGGGTCACTACAGTATTAGGGGAACATCATATATCCCTAGAAACTTGGCAAAACGAACCAAAACCGAAGAAGAAGAAACGAGCGAGTCGGAATAAGATAGTTGTATTCGTGTGGTGTAATATATGTAATATAGTGTGCTTATGCTTTATGATATATGTAAAAATTGCTTGTATTAATAAGTATTTTTTTTTATGAATCTAACTCTTGTCTATTTTACAGTATAAAAACACAAAATGGATAGACAACCCAATATTTTAAGAGACCTACCCGGAGACATGATTGATGAAATCTTGTCTAGAGTCGGTCAGAATTCTTCGGCACAACTATTTACGGCGAAATCAGTTTGTAACACATTCGAAGAACATTCCAAGAATGTCTTGGTTTATAAGAGACTTTCGTTTGAAAGATGGGGGATATCACATTGGGAAACCCATAAGTTACGATGTGTTTACTTTGACGCATATATTGCGGGGACCCAAATGCTATTTTACGCAACTGGTTAAGAAATTATTTTGACTCAATGTATCCGAATATAGGACTTCATGATTTAGAAAAAGCGGCTAACATGCAACATAAAGAAGCATGCTATGCTTACGGGTTAGTAATGTTCGCTTCTCACCAAAGTGAGAAAAAGAACATCGGGCTACAACTATTAAACAAAACGTTCTCACAAGTGACGGAGTCGGTAATTGGGGTAAGAAATGAGGTTCTTAGGTTATTACGAGACTGTTGGTCATTACGTAACCCTCGTCACTTTGATGACGTTACAACACGCTGTCTTATCAACGGCCATAACGGTTATGTTCCACAAGACCAAGGATGGGAAGTAGTCCTAGTAAAACCAGAATGCATGACTTGTTTCTGGACGTATGAATTACGTGTCTTTATTGCCTTTGCTGAACGACTTCTGTACTAGCTAGAATTATCTTCACAACTATCTTGTATCAAAGTTATTGTGTGCTATATTTCATGCTTTATGTAAAATAAGCAGTATTGTAAGTTTGTAAAATATTGTATAAAAGTTTGAACGCGAAATATTATTATAATCAGTTTTTCATATAGAATTGTAGTAGTTGAATTGTATATTAGCTACTAAGTATGAACTTAACGGGTAGGTACTACCCGAATTTAAACTTATAAAACGCTAATATGACGAAAAAGCTTTTATAAATGAGTTCATATTATGCTACGAAATACTATTAACTACTCTTAATATTCTGTATGATTAACTTGTTCCATTTGACTATTTTGAAGGAAATGGCACCGACTACTCGACACACCGTGAATATGAATGAAGAGGAATTCCGTACTTTTCTAGCTTCAAACATAGCCGCATTACAGGCTGCGCTACATACCAACAATAACCTTGGATCTAGCAGTACAGGAAATCGTGTAGGATGCACCTACAAAGAATTCACTGCCTGCAAACCTTTGGAATTTGATGGAATCGAAGGACCGATCGGATTGAAACAGTGGACCGAGAAGGTCGAATCGGTGTTTGCCATAAGTAAGTGTACTGAAGAGGACAAAGTGAAGTACGCTACGCATACCTTCACAGGTTCTGCGTTAACATGGTGGAATACCTATCTAGAGCAAGTGGGACAAGATGATGCGTACGCACTACCGTGGTCAGCATTCAAGCACTTGATGAATGAGAAGTACCGTCCCAGAACCGAGGTCAATAAGCTCAAGATAGAACTTAGAGCGTTACGAACCCACGGATTTGATATTACCACGTACGAAAGACGATTCACAGAATTGTGCCTATTGTGTCCGGGAGCGTTCGAAGATGAGGAAGAGAAGATCGACGCGTTTGTGAAAGGATTACCGAAAAGAATCCAAGAAGATATAAGTTCACACGAGCCTGCCTCCATACAACAGGCATGTAGAATGGCTCACAAACTAGTGAACCAGATTGAGGAAAGAATTAAAGAACAGACGGCTGAAGAGGCCAATGTGAAGCAAGTCAAAAGAAAGTGGGAGGAAAACGGTGATGAGAATCACCAATACAACAACAACAGCAATTACAATAATAATCGCAACAATTATCCCAACAATCGCAACATCAATCGCAACTACAACAAATGGCCCAACAACAACAACAACAACAACAACAACTACAACAATCATCCCAACAACAATAACAACTGCAACAACAACAACAATCAGAAGCAGCTATGCCAAAGGTGTGAAAAGTATCACTCGGGGTTCTGCACCAAATTTTGCAACAAGTGTAAAAGAAATGGTCATAGCGCGACGAAGTGTGAGGTCTACGGACCAGGGGTTAACAGAACGAAAGGAACAAATGGTGTCGGAACGAGTAACGGCGGAGCAAGTAGTGTCGGAGCAAGTTATGCCAATGTAGTTTGTTACAAATGTGGAAAACCGGGCCACATTATTAGAAATTGCCCGAACCAGGAGAACACGAATGGACAAGGCCGCGGAAGAGTTTTCAATATTAATGCGGCAGAGGCACAGGAAGACCCGGAGCTTGTTACGGGTACGTTTCTTATTGATAATAAATCTGCTTACGTTTTATTTGATTCGGGTGCGGATAGAAGCTATATGAGTAGAGATTTTTGTGCTAAATTAAGTTGTCCATTGACGCCATTGGATAGTAAATTTTTACTCGAATTAGCAAACGGTAAATTAATTTCAGTAGATAATATATGCCGAAATCGAGAAATTAAACTGGGTAACGAAATATTTAAGATTGATTTGATACCAGTAGAGTTAGGGAGTTTTGATGTAATAGTTGGCATGGACTGACTGAAGAAGGTGAAAGCAGATATCGTATGTTATAAAAATGCAATTCGCATTGTACGAGAAGAAGGAGAACCCTTAATGGTGTACGGAGAAAAGGGCAACATGAAGCTACATCTTATTAGTAATTTGAAGGCACAAAAACTAATAAGAAAAGGTTGCTATGCTGTTCTAGCACACGTCGAGAAAGTACAAACTGAAGAAAAGAGCATCAATGATGTTCCCGTCGTAAAAGAATTTCCCGATGTATTTCCGAAAGAATTACCGGGACTACCTCCACATCGATCTGTTGAATTTCAACTAGATCTTGTACCAGGAGCTGCACCAATAGCTCGTGCTCCTTATAGACTCGCACCCAGCGAGATGAAAGAACTACAAAGCCAACTGTAAGAACTATTAGAACGTGGTTTCATTCGACCAAGCACATCACCATGGGGAGCTCCTATTTTGTTTGTTAAGAAGAAGGATGGTACATTTAGGTTGTGTATTGACTACAGAGAGTTGAACAAACTTACCATCAAAAACCGTTATCAACTGCCGAGAATTGACGACTTATTTGATCAACTACAAGGCTCGTTGGTTTATTCGAAGATCGATTTACGTTCTGGATATCATCAAATCCGAGTAAAGGAGGATGATATTCCAAAAACTGATTTTAGGATGCGTTATGGTCATTACGAGTTTATGGTTATGCCGTTTGGATTGACTAACGCACCAGCTGTGTTCATGGACCTTATGAACCGAGTGTGTGGGCCATATCTTGGCAAGTTTGTCATTGTTTTCATCGATGACATACTTATGAACCGGGTTACCTTTCATGATTTTATCCTTTATCCTTTAGCAAACAATAACAAAACACAATGCAAAGTATTTTAATAATATCCACGTAGTAATACAAATGTTAGTCCACCACAAACAAGGACACTAACTAAAACCCGTTCCGACCCGTACTCCTACAAGTCCCGCAACAAATAAGCACACACAAAAGTCTAAGTCTAGGCACCTATCTCAAGTCACCTAAATCCCTTAGACCATGCTCTAATACCACTTGTAACAACCCAACCCATTTTACAATCGAACACGCGGAATAAATTTTTTTTTTATACAGTTAGGGTGCGCGGCGCGCAACCCTCAATGTGCGTGGCGCGCACAAGGCAAATTCAGTTCTGTCCGAATTTTCCATTTTTCGTTTAATGATCTTCGACTTCCCAAAATTTTTAGACAAAACGGTTTACACAACGATTAATACTAGTTAAAACTCACACGTTCCAATAATAAAATGAGTTTTACAACACCGGGCCCACATTGGCCATTTTACGTCTTTCGTACAAAATACAGGTTTTCAATAACATGGTTTTAACACAAAATAAAGACCGAGCATGGCAATTGTTGATACGCTACCCAATCCTAATCAAATCCAAACGCATGACCTTCTAATCCCCGCGCTTACCCGAGCCGCCAACACGCGAACCTATAAAAAAGTCAACAACGAGAGGGTAAATAAATGCGCATCGCCAACACACAAATAGTAATCACATACCGCAATCCAAGCATAACTAAGCAATGTTATACCTAACGTACCACCAAGCCAAACCACAAGATTAGTTACAACAATAATAGTACATAAGCATATACATATGGTAGCCAAAGCTACAAGGTTAACCCCTTAACCTCAAACATACGAAAGTTGGCCAAACAACCCGAGCCTTAGTGAATTCGCACAACCCGATATTCACTTCTTCACCAATTCAACAACCGAAGTTAGCCGAACTACTCGAGCCTTAGTGAATTCGAACAACCCGAGATTCACTACCTCATCAACATGATGACCGAACAACCCGAGTCATCATGAATCCGCACTACCCGAGATTCACTACCTAAAATATTATGAATACGTGCAAACCGATATTCATTTCCCACACCACAACCCACGCCGTAGGGGTTATAACTCCAAATCATAATCCATGTGATAGCATACACACAAGTCCATAAAAAAATCCATAAAAAATGCACAACCGTGCCAATTAGACCTATTACACAAGTCCATAAAAAATCCACCTATATGTGAAGTGAGCTCTATAACCGAGAACCACTTCACCCGACCCGCACCCATCCTACACATACATATGCACATAGGATATTAACACTCACCTTGTCGTCTTGATGAATGAAACCTGATAATTCATAACTCGCCGATGAAATTACCTATTCCAATATCACAATACAAGTAACACACTTAGAGTGGATTTACAAACCAACTCAAAACGACACTTAGTGTATTTTCGACCAATTGCACTTCCAAGCACAAACCGCGACCAAGCTAACCAATAATCACTAACACAAGTAAAAACGGTCCTAATACGCCAATTAAATCCAAACGCAAGTGTTAAACACTTATCATCCTTAAAATCACCCATAAAACCTAATTTTGACTCAATTCAAAATTAGTCATTCAAATACACTAAAATGGGTTTCAACACTTCCATAATCACTAAACCTAATGATTAAACTCAAATACAAGTATGGCTAAGTCGGTTTCCAACCCAAAACCCACCAACAACAACAATAAACCCGATTACTAGTATCAAAGAACTCAACTCAAGAGTTTAAATGGGTTTCTCTACAATTTAGGTTCAAACCCTAACTTTGAATATCAAAATCAAACAATAAAATTTGGAGTTAGAACTTACTACAACAACCAAAGCGTAGCTAGGAACGAGGTGAACAACTTTAACACTCAAGCTTTTGATCAAACCAAGCTTCTTCTTCTCCAAAGCCCCAATTCTCTCTCTAGAACTCTCCCTCTCTCTAGAATAGTTGAAAGTGTTTGTGGATGTGAAAATGATCCAACAATGGATCCAAACCAGCTGATAAGTCCACAGATCTGGCCTCAAGTGAAATGACCAAAAAGCCCCTCATTTGAATCTAATTTGGAAAAAGTCAGGAATCTGTCGCAGGCCATGTGTGCGGCGCGCTCATCTTATGGTGCGCGGCGCGCACCCACGTCTGGGCCGATTCTGAGCTCTTAATTTTTATTCCAAGCTTCACCCACTATACGCACATCATTTAAACTCTAAGTACCATAAATATTCGGATCTTACATTTTCTGCTCGGTCTGCTAAATTCCTGGAAAGAGATCTTCTCTTACAAGAAGTCAGTAGGAGTAAAGTAGATCTTGAAGAAATTCAAGTACTTTAAAGTAACATACCTTTAGTAAGCACTAGCAATCCACACGTTGAAACTGAGCGCACTGTTGGTGAGCCAGAACGTGTTACACCTGCACTTTATAGATCTAGTAGAACTCATCGTCTTATAAGGTTTAATTATCTGATTAATTCAGATAAACCTCAACTAAGGGATTATGATGAACCCTCTAGCTGCGTGAGGTCATATCAGATCCTGAATCTAAAAATGACTAGATTCTATGAATACAGATATGCAGTCCATGAAGGATAATCAAGTATGTGACTTGATTGATCTTCTACCCAATTGTAAGACAATGAGGTAAAAATGGGTCTTCAAAGGACGACTGATATGGACGGTAATGTAAACACTTTGAAAGCTCGATTGGTGACAAAAGGCTATGATGAAAGTTTTTCACCAGTCGCGAGCCTTAAAACAATTATGACACTTATTGCCATGGTTACCTTTCATGATAATAAAATATGGCTAATGGATGTCAAAACCACTTTCCTAAATGGCGACCTAAGCGAGGACGTATATATGGTTCAGCCGGAAGGGTTTATGAATCCTAAGCATCCTAATAAAGTATGCAAGCTTCTAAAATCCATTTATGGATAAAAGCAAGCATCCAGGAGCTAGAATCTTAAGTTTAATGAGAAAATTAAAGTGTTTAATTTTTCTCAAAACCAAGATAAGCCCTGAGTTTACATTAGAGCTAGTGGGAGCAGAGTAGTCTTCTTGATCTTATATGTTGATGACATATTACTTATTAGAAATAACATTCCAATTTGCAAGATGTCAAGTCTTGGCTTGAAAAATGTATTTCCTTAAAGGATCTTGATAAAGCTACTTATATTATTGGAATGAGGATCTATACAATAGATCCAATTGGCTTATTGGTTTGAATCAAAGTACATACATTATCTTGCAGAGATTTAGCATGCAAAACTCCAAGCATGGAGCTTTGCCAATGCAAAAGGGCATAACCGTGAGAAAGTCTCAAAAGTCCTATCACAGTAGATGAGATGAGACAAATGAAATGTATCACATATGCTTCGACTATATGATCCATTATGTATGCCATGATATGTACTATGCTTGATGTTTCATTAGTTTTGAGTTTGACGAGTCATTGTCAACATAATCCAGATGAAGTATATTGGATGGTTGTTAAGAATATTCTTTAGTATTTGCAGAGTACTAATGATATGTTCTTGGTTTACGGTGGTTTGGAAGAAGAGTTAAGTATTAAGTTTTATACTGATTCTAGTTTCGAAACTGATCAAGATGATTCTCGATCTAGTCACGTTGTTTCTTTGTCATGATGGGCAAGACAGTTGATTGGAAGAGCTCTAGGCAGAGCACTATTGAACAGTCTACAACAAAAGCAAAATACATTGTTGACTGAGAAGCTGCTCAGAAAGCTGTCTGTATAAGGAAGTTTATTGTTATACTCAGAGTAGTACACAACATTTAATCTTCTATAATATGTAATGTGATAGTTCGAGTGTTAATATACTTTTGAAAGAATCACATGTACATTTAAGTATCTGGCACATTCTTCAAAAGTTTGACTACATTTCATTAAGTCATTAAGCGGAATGATATTAGTACTCTTAAAGGTTCATACAAATGATAATGTGGCTAACTCGTTTATGAAGCCCATGATGCACAACAAGCATGATGATCATTCTAGTAATACTGGACTTCGTTATGCTATTGATCTTTTTCATTTGTAATTTAGTATTTGGATATTTATGGAACATTAAGCAGTTTTGTATTAATGAATTGATATATAGTTGGTATGATCGTTTTCATTTATATCAATGTGTTCTATATTAGCATGTTTAATCCATGAATAATTGTTGATTATTCAAAATCTCCATAATCAGTCATGTTATGGGAATAACATGAATTAACATTAATGTGAAATTTTGGTTATATTCATTGATGATGAATAGTTAACTTGTTGAGACAAAAATTCATGTGTATTCATTGATGATGAATATTGGAATGACCCAACCATGAGATGTCACAACATGGATCGTAGTAAGTAGTGAATCTTTTAGTGATTATGTCTTTGTGTCCTTAGACTTGAGATGCACGCCCGTCTTGATGAGTGTAGCATTGTACTTTGATATGGTTAAACGATGTCCTGAATAAGGCTGTTATAAAGGCCATTATTGAGTATAATGTAAAGCTCGTGATAGACACATGCATTCAATATAGGATTTATTCCTCTAAAATGTTTAGAGTTAGATACTTTTTGAGCTCCTCGATGAATGAATAAGATATTTGTGTGGCCGCACCCAGATGTAATTAAGATGATACTTAATTAATTTGGTGATCTAATTCAGTTCTAAGATCGAGAAACAAAATTGTTAAACAAATGAGAATGACCGATGATCCATATCTCAAGTTTAACTAAAGTATCTGAAACAAAAGGACGAATTCCATTTAAAACTTACCATAAACAGTTTCGAGAAACTACCTTCACATGAATTTGGGGACAATGACGTGTTGTTAGACTCTTACCATTGTTTGTATAGTTACTTAGTGTTGTGACATGCACAAGTGGGAATCTGTAGGATTAATGTGCAAGGTACAACATATAACTATATGGCCAACTTCATTTGAGCCTTCGGGGTCACACACATATACACCGAGACGTCAAATAAAATATATATATGATGTATATATATTACTCAAGTAACAAAATAGTAAATCGAAATTAATTCATTTACTATTCATATGAATAGTAAATGAAACGAAATTAATTAATTTACTATTCACATGAAAGCGACATGATAGAAATTATTAATTATAAGTTACATAATATACCCCTAATGTATTTGAGAAATACGACTTTGAAAAAGAAAATTACAAAAGAAGTTAAAACCTCAATCATGTTTACGCGTTTTAAAATCAAGTGATTTACCTCAATCATGTTTACACATTTTATAATCAAGTGGTTTACTTTTGCATATATATATATATATATATATATATATATATATATATATATATATATATATATATATATATATATATATATATATATATATATATATATATATATATATATATATATATATATATATATATATATATATATATATTAGGCTTTTGAGTGAGATGAACTAACATAAGAAAAACATAGCCTCACCCAAAAGATTCCTTTTTGATCTGCATTACGAATACAGAGAAAACCCAAAATTCCATTTTGTTAATTATGGCACAAAACCAAACTAACTCATAGTTATTTTTGGTCTCTCTTGAAACCATATATACAGAGTGTTGATTATTAATAATTATTAATATAATTTGATTATATTAATACGTTACTCGTGTTTTGAACTAGCATCCATTGACGGTCGTTTGAAGTGTAGTGTGGACTATCCTAAGAGACGGTCATATTTTTGATCGTAGGTTTCTCTCCTTCAATCAGTTTCTTCAAGAAAGGTATATCGTTTACTCACTTTGTGAATTACATATTTTGACAATTATTAGTGGTGTAACTGGATCTCATTGGAATAAATTAATCGTGTGCATGTTTCATTAAATATATGAATATTTAATCTTGTAAATATTTTATGAAATATTAAAAGAATATTATTTTAATTATCCGCTGCGTTAATCTGAATTGGTAAAAGTACACACGATTTTCCAACATATTATACTTATATAAATCCTAAACATTTGCATAAATTTTTTTGTTTTTGGTGTTTTGTTATTATTAATTAGTTAGATAAATCACTAGTTGATATTCGCGGATTATGGACATTGTGGAAATTTAATCAGTTGATGAGTACATGATATCATTAAATTTCAATGTCATATCTAATTATAGACATCTTCATCTTCATTTGTTATAACAATTAATCTAATTTAGTATTGAATCATATGTAAGTCCCGTCTAATTGCTGGTTAAAAACTAGTAAGTAAATAAAATATAATAACTATAACACTACAAAAAATATGTAAAATATAATATATAATGCGATATATTTTTTCTTCTCACAAACTTTTAACCTGATCAATCATGTTAAAATACAACTTGAAATGATTTTATCCTTTAGTTAGACGAAACTAGGGTGTTACCTAAATAGACAACTGAAAAAGTTAAAATTAAAACCATAATACAAACAAATTTTAACAAAAAATTTACACTCACTATTACAAACCATCAAAAATGGAGTATGTCATGTCACAGTCAAAAATTTCATTTTTCATCCCAAAAATACCAAAATTGTCTTCACTTTATAGTCAGTGTTGCGGGTGGTCTAAGATTCAAAATAAAAGCTCTGCCGAAGATTGATTCTTCACCTACACATGAAGACTGCCTTCACGTCCATCGAGAAAACCAAGAAAGTCACAAGCAAATTAGGACACCTTTTTTAAGTTTGGACACTTTGATTTAGATGAGGAATAACAACAACCAAATGCCAACCCAAACGAAGCATTATTGATGAATATTGATTCCCACGTCCACCCGAAACCAAGAAAGTCACAGTAAACATCATCTACTTCTATGCCTTTATCTCGTGAGTCCTTTGAAAAAGCGGAGAGTAGAAACATTGATAGCCTAACAAAAAAGAAAGAAAGAAAAGAAATAAAGTTATTACGCACGAAATTGCAGATTAATAAACACAATAGTCTCTTATATATAAAAATAAAACAAACTTAATCATTTTTATTATCTCCTAATGATATGTTATAACCCACGTAATCGCAAATTAACATCGATAACTAATATTAATTAATAAGTAATTATTCTCTTTGTTTTAGTCAACTTTTGACTTTTCAAAGTCTTTCTTTATTAACTTTTACCGTAAATATTTTATTTGTATTACATTATATTTGATGAAAATTATATAAATAAAAACACATTTGAAACTTAAATCATTCATACAATTTGATCAAAGATTATATATCGCAAATAAAATATTTATAATCAAAGTTGATAAAAATTTAAAAAGCCATTAGTAATGGCGGGGCGAGGAGAGTAATATTTAGTAATAAATAGTATTTAATAATTAATTAGAAGATAGAAAAACTGATAAATTTTGAGGAAGACAAATAACTAATAGGTTGTAATTTATTTTTTTTTTTTGGTGAAAATATTAATATTAATATTAATATATATATATATATATATATATATATATATATATATATATATATATATATATATATATATATATATATATATATATATATATATATATATATATATATATATATATATATATATATATATATATATATAATATCAAATTATCAGTGGTAATATATTGTTGTGAAAGTACTTGGTCACAAAAAGACCAATACTCAATGACTCTCGTTTTGTACGGCTTACAATGAAAGAGTGCGAGCACTATTGTGATTGTAATTGGAATTACGCATTAAACAAACTAACTAACATTAACCTAACACATACATATAAACTCGATCTTGTATCCAACCCCACATCCGTCACTCCTCGAAAAAAGCACAACTAAAGCGTTCACCGGACAACCCAAGAACACCTATCCCGCGGCCTGCTGAAATGTCCCGTTCATATTGATTATAAACGTTCCATATTAATTGATTTCGTTGCAAGGTTTTGACCTCTATATGAGACGTTTTTCAAAGACTGCATTCATTTTTAAAACAACCATAACCTTTATTTTATCAATAAAGGTTTTAAAAACATTACGTAGATTATCAAATAATGATAATCTAAAATATACTGTTTACACACGACCATTACATAATGGTTTACAATAGATATATATTACATCGACATAGGTTTCTTGAATGCAGTTTTTACATAATAACATACAAACATGGACTCCAAATCTTGTCCTTATTTTAGTATGCAACAGCGGAAGCTCTTAGTATTCACCTGAGAATAAACATGCTTTAAACGTCAACAAAAATGTTGGTGAGTTATAGGTTTAACCTATATATATCAAATCGTAACAATAAGCCACAAGATTTCATATTTCAATACACATCCCATACATAGAGATAAAAATCATTCATATGGTGAACACCTGGTAACCGACATTAACAAGATGCATATATAAGAATATCCCCATCATTCCGGGATACCCTTCGGATATGATATAAATTTCAAAGTACTAAAGCATCCGGTACTTTGGATGGGGTTTGTTAGGCCCAATAGATCTATCTTTAGGATTCGCGTCAATTAGAGTGTCTGTTTCCTAATTCTTAGATTACCAGGCTTAATAAAAAGGGGCATATTCGATTTCGATAATTCAACCATAGAATGTAGTTTCACGTACTTGTGTCTATTTTTTAAATCATTTATAAAACCTGCATGTATTCTCATCCCAAAAATATTAGATTTTAAAAGTGGGACTATAACTCACTTTCACATATATTTCCTTCCTCGAAAATAAGACTTGGCCACGGATCGATTCACGAACCTCAAGTTTTCTGGATAAAACTACTGGAAATGAGAAAAATGGATCTAGCTTCAAAGGATCCTTGGATGGCTTGAAAGTTCTTGAATTAGAAAGATAACCTACTGTAAATAACAAAGGTTCCTTGATCTTAGATGATTACTTGGAATGGATTAGAAAGCTTGGAAGTAGACTTGCAAACTTGGAAGTATTCTTGATTTTTATGAAACTATACTTATGAAATTTATGAAGAACACTTAGAACTTGAAGATGGAACTTGAGAGAGATCAATTAGATGAAGAAAATTGAAGAATGAAAGTGTTTGTAGGTTTTTTTGGTCATTGGTATATGGATTAGATATAAAGGATGTGTAATTTTGTTTTCATGTAAATAAGTCATGAATGATTACTCATATTTTTGTAATTTTATGAGATATTTCATGCTAGTTGCCAAATGATGGTTCCCACATGTGTTAGGTGACTCACATGGACTGCTAAGAGCTGATCATTGGAGTGTATATACCAATAGTACATACATCTAAAAGCTGTGTATTGTACGAGTACGAATACGGGTGCATACGAGTAGAATTGTTGATGAAACTGAATTAGGATTTAATTGTAAGCATTTTTGTTAAGTAGAAGTATTTTGATAAGTGTCTTGAAGTCTTTCAAAAGTGTATGAATACATATTAAAACACTACATGTATATACATTTTAACTGAGTCGTTAAGTCATCGTTAGTCGTTACATGTAAATGTTGTTTTGAAACCTTTAGGTTAACGATCTTGTTAAATGTTGTTAACCCATTTTTTATTATATCAAATGAGATGTTAAATTGTTATATTATCATGATTTTATGATATATAATATATCTTAGTATGATATATATACAGTTAAATATCGTTACATATATGTCTCGTTTCGAAATCATTAAGTTAGTAGTCTTATTTTTGCATATGTAGTTCATTGTTAATACACTTAATGATATATTTACTTATCATTTAACATAATTAACCAAGTGTATCAATATCTTAATATAATTCATATGTACCTAGTAAGACGTTGTTATAACGATAATCGTTATATATATCGTTTTCGAGTTTCTTAATTTAATAGTCTCATTTTTATGTATATAACTCATTGTTAAAATACCTAATAAGATACATACTTATAATAAAATCATGTTAACTATATATATAACCATATATATGTCATCGTATAGTTTTTACAAGTTTTAACGTTCGTGAATCACCGGTCAACTTGGGTGGTCATTTGTCTATATGAAACCTATTGCAATTAATCAAGTCTTAATAAGTTTGATTGATTAACATGTTGGAAACACTTAATCATGTAAATATTAATTTCATTTAATATATATAAACATGAAAAAATTCGGGTCACTACAGTACCTACCCGTTAAATAAATTTCGTCCTGAAATTTTAAGTTGTTGAAAGTGTTGACGAATCTTCTGGAAATAGATGTGGGTATTTCTTCTTCATCTGATCTTCACGCTCCCATGTGAACTCGGGTCCTCTACGAGCATTCCATCGAACCTTAACAATCGGTATCTTGTTTTGTTTAAGTCTCTTAACCTCACGATCCATTATTTCGACGGGTTCTTCAATGAATTGAAGTTTTTCATTGATTTGGATTTCGTCTAATAGAATAGTGAGATCTTCTTTAGCAAAACATTTCTTCAAATTTGAGACGTGGAAAGTGTTATGTACAGCCGCGAGTTGTTGAGGTAGCTCCAGTTGGTAAGCTACTGGTCCGACACGATCTATAATCTTGAATGGTCCAATGTACCTTGGATTTAGTTTCCCCCGTTTACCAAATCGAACAATGCATTTCTAAGGTGAAACCTTAAGCATGACCATTTCTCCAATTTCAATCTCTATATCTTTTCTTTTACTGTCCGCGTAGCTCTTTTGTCGACTCTGGGCGGTTTTCAATCTTTGTTGAATTTGGATGATTTTCTCGGTAGTTTCTTGTATTATCTCCGGACCCGTAATATGTCTATCCCCCACTTCATTCCAACAAATCAGAGACCTGCACTTTCTACCATAAAGTGCCTCAAATGGCGCCATCTCAATGCTTGAATGGTACCTATTTGTAACGGCCCGAAAAATTTCGACTTAATTTGAACTTGAATCTTAACATGAATTGATACTTCCGACACGATAAGCAAAGTCTGTAATGTTGAGTCTTAAAAATTTTGAACTATTGTTATACATTCAATTAACCTTTGGCCATTCCCGACGATTCACGAACATTATTTGTAAATAGATACATATATATTTAAAAATATATATATAATAATTTGAAATATTATTTGAAATAATAAATGATTAAATTGTTGGAAATAAATATGTAAAATAAAATGCGATGTAATGAAGACCATTATTATAAATATATAAATATATATGTGTGTATAGATATTACTTGTAAATATATAAAATTATATTAAACTAATTGTTTAAAAATATATAATATATTTAATTTAATTAGTAGTTAAACTTGCTACTTAAAATTGTTTATATATGAAAAGGGAATATATTAAAAATGAATGATTCAGGCCTAATTAGTAAACATCATTAACACTCGGTTGGCATCTCATTAATGTTCATATAGATCTAATACATATATATGAAGTATTAAAATAAAAGTTGGACTGTAAATCGAATTACGAAGATTACAGGATTGACGGAAATATTTTTACATTTTTAGTTTAAATCTTAGTACTCTGTACATATTAATTGGAACAGAAAATAAATAAATAATGAACCTTTTTGATCTGGTTTTAAACAGTTAATGACCAGAATAAATAAATAAACTTAATTTGAAAAATTGGGATTTTTAGGAACACTTTTATATGTTAACTGTTTAGCAATGGACACAATATAATACTCCGTGAATTAGATATTATTATTAAAGAAACCATTATTTTTTTATCATTAATAATATTATTATCATTTTTTATGATTTTTGTATCATTATTACTTATTATTATTATGGATATAATGATGATGATGATGATGATGATGATTATTATTATTATTATTATTATTATTATTATTATTATTATTATTATTATTATTATTATTATTATTATTATTATTATTATTATTATTATTATTAATATATTTATTAATTATTATTATTAATCTAATTAAAAAAAAGTCAAGAACTAGTACCATTCCGTTACCCATTTCAATCCAACTTTTTCAAATTTTGTTTTCTGTCTGTAATCTGTTAGATGTCCATTTCACAACTCAATTAGGATCAATGCAATCACTCTATAAAAGAATTATTCTGCAATTCATTAAGTAAAACATAAAAATCACAAAATAAGCTCGACTCTCTGTACATTCATCTTTTTCACCATATTTTGATTTCGAATGAATTTTCAAAATGTAATAATGCAGTCTTGTTAGGAATCGTCTATATAAACTATCTGTAAGTTTTCAATCTTCAATTCTTTCTATCAATTTATAATTTGAGAGTCAAAGTTTTGGTTTTCAAAGTCAACTAAGTGTTTTTGAATCAAATTCGAGTTTGTTTTGAAATCTCCAGTTAATTTGATGATCCATAAAGTTTTTAGGAATGATTTGCAACACAATTCATGTTGTAATCATAACCTATAACACTCTTAATCTAAAAATCAATTTTTGAGTTCTTGAGTTCTTCACAGTGATATACACTAACGAGAATTCGAAACAAATTTCAAAAACTAAAAATGCAGAGTTGTTAGGAATCATTTACTTAAACTTCCTGCAAAATCTCAAGTTCCAATTCTTAATAACGAATTCGAATTTGCGAGTCAAAGTTAAATTGTCAAAAGTCAACTGTTTTGTTCTTGGAGAAATTAGAGCTTGTTTTGATATTTTAAGTTCAATTGATGATTTAGATAGATTTTAGGAATGATTTGAAACATGTTTCATGTTGTAAAGATTGTCCAAAACGAACTCAAAATTGAAAACAAATTTTTTTTCTTGGCTACAAGCAAGCAGTAGGATTTTTTTTATTTTTTTTTCTCATTTTTTTTATATCATGAACACATTTTTTTTTTGTTTCATGTTGTTTACAAGTCGTAAATGAATACCCGTTCGATTGTTGTTGAGTTTTTGCCCCCGTTTGATTTTAAACTTGGTGAAGAAGATGATGAACATGGCTAAATGAAATACTAGATATATAGTTTGGGTTGCCTTATAAATCAGATAAACAAGACAGAGGGAATGGTTAAGTGTATTTGCGGGTGAGCAGGAGGTCTCTAGTTCAAACCCGGTTCAGGGCATATTTTTTTAGAAAGGCTTTGGAAGGTATATTTCATTACCAAAATTATTATTATTATTATTAGTATTGTGATTATTATTATTATGGTTATTTTTAGAACACTTATTATTACTAATACAAGTATTATTATAAAGACTATAATTTATTATTATAATTATGATTATGATTATTATTATTATTATGAGAATGATACAAATTATAATTATTTTCATTAATATTAGTACTTGTAACATTTTATAATTGTTAGTGTTATTAATATCATCCACATAGGTATTATTATTAGTATTATCATCATTATTATTAATATTACAAAGTATCATTAATAGACTTATCATTTAAACATTAATATTAGTGATATTGTATAATTACTGAAAATTTCTATTAAAACTATTAAAAATTACCATTATTATTATTAGTATTATCTTTTACTAAAACTATCATTATTATTGATATCAGGATTATCTATTCATTATTATTAAAATAATTACGATTATGAAAAATAAAAGTTTTAAAGACGTTATTAAAATTATAAACAAAAAAATAAAGATTTTATATATAAATATATATTTAATACACATAACTTAACAATACTAATATATCTATATATATAATGAAAATATATATAATGAACCTATTAGTCTACTATATATATAAATTACATCACTAATAATAATATAAATAAATATATTTGTTCGATTACAAGTATATGTCTTAATAGATATATGAATGATATAGGTTCGTGAATTTGAGGCCAACCCTACATTGTTCAATGTCGTCATATGTATTTTTACTACAAAATACATTATTGTGAGTTTCCTTTGCTCCCCCTTTTAAATGCTTTTGCAATATATATTTTTGAGACTGCGAATACATGCGCTGCTTTTATAAATGCTTTACGAAATAGACACAAGTACGTGAAACTACATTCTATGGTTGAATTATCGAAATCGAATATGCCCCTTTTTATTAAGTCTGGTAATCTAAGAAATAGGGAACAGACACCCTAATTGACGCTAATCCTAAAGATAGATCTATCGGGCCCAACAAGCCCCATCCAAAGTACCGGATACTTTAGTACTTCGAAATTTATATCATGTTCGAAGGAGGATCCCGGAATGATGGGGATATTCTTATATGAATATTGTGAATGTCGATTACCAGGTGTTCAATCCATATGAATGATATTTTTGTCTCTATGCATGGGACGTATGATTATGAGAAATGGAAGTATGAAATCTTGTGGTCTATTAAAATTATGAAATGATTATTTATGTTAAACTAATGAACTCACCAACCTTTTGGTTGACACTTTAAAGCATGTTTATTCTCAGATGCAAAAGAAATCTTCCGCTGTGCATTTTCTCATCTTAGAGATATTACTTGGAGTCATTCATGACATATTTCAAAAGACGTTGCATTCGAGTCGTTGAGTTCATTAAGATTATTATTAAGTCTATTATAGTAAGATATATTACGGAATGGTATGCATGTTGTCAACTTTCGATGTAATGAAAGATTGTATTTTCAAAAACGAATGCAATGTTTGTAAAATGTATCATATAGAGGTCAAATACCTCGCGATGTAATCAACTGTTGTGAATCGTTTATAATCGATATGGACTTCGTCCGGATGGATTAGGACGGGTCGCTTCAGTTGGTATCAGAGCGATGGTCTTAGCGAACCAGGTCTTGCATTAGTGAGTCTAAATGATAGTCGTTAGGATGCATTAGTGAGTCTGGACTTCGACCGTGTCTGCATGTCAAAAGTTTTACTTATCATTTTTTGTCGGAAATCATCTATTTATCATCCTTAGGAAATTACCTGCTTATCATTCTTAGTCTAGACACATCTTACTGCAATGATTGCATGAATAGTGTATAGACAAAATTCGTATCTTAGCGTATCTGCTAATTCATATCTTAGCATATCTTGTACTGTAGACTTTGTCTGACAACTTCCGTAGATTCCTCCGTAACATATGGGATTTTAGTATTGTATATGCATATGTGAATTATGTATTGCAGGGTACTAATCTACATGCTATAATTTGTTTCTTATCGAAAATACTTCATCTGATCGTACGAGATGAATCCCTCAACCAGTTCGAGTCCCTCAGACTTCGATAGCTAATCCGATAGTTATTCCGACAGCTATTCCGACATGGATGTTCACCTAAGCTCTGCAGGCAACGTCACCAGAATGAATCAACCAATCAATCATCCCCAATTCATCTAATGGGTTCGTAGTCGACTTAACCGATGGAGACGAGAGGAAGGCGATCCTTTCCACCCACCAACCGAATTTACCTCTTGGCAATGAACCTGAAGCACTTACCGACGAACCAGTCTGAAACACCATTTTCACCCCCATTTCCCGAATATCTCACTACGATTGTATTCTATCTAAAATTCTAAACCTTATTCATCCGCTCGTACCGACCGACAATCATCTCGGAATAATAGAAGAAGTCAACGAACTTCGCGCTCGAGTAATCAATCTGGAGAATATGGTGCAAAAATTACCAACTTCAACAACATCACCGGCACCAACAGTACCATCAATAACAACACCAGTACAATCAACAACCCATGCCTCGATGTCTCATTCGATACCTTGAGTACAATTATCGTTCTACGTATCGTTCTACATCATTTATCTTTGTTCGACATGGCGATTATGTAATCTCTAATGTTTTAGAGATTATATATTCTTGTTCCAACGGTAAATCAAATGAGTTTAATATCATATTAACTCATTAAATCCATGATTACATCTGAAGAAAATATATATGTATATATATTTTCATAAAGATTGTAATTAAAAATTCTTGTGTACAAACTATTAATGGTGAAAATATTTTAACGGGTAGGTAATACTTGAGGAATATTTAGATTTCACATTAATAAGTTACACTGTACATTCTTCGAATCTAATTCAACAGTCGTTTACTATCCTACTTACGTCCACCGATATACAAATCCGTTCACCACAGAATAACCATATTCATCCAATTTCATATTTGGATTTTGATTTATCAAAAATCAAGTGGCATAATGAAGGAAACATTTGACAAAATAAAATTTGTTAGAAACAAATAAATTAACTATGAGAAATTTTGTTAAGAATCCACGCTAACTGTTCCTAACTAATTGTTCCCAGCTAAATGATTACACTTTATTTATTGCAATTTAATTATCGCAATTTACATTCTCGCAATTTTATTTATCGTCATTTAATTTCTGTTATTTACTTTACGCACTTTATTTATCGTTATTTAATTTCTGTTATTTATTTTACGCACTTTAAATATCGGGACACGTATACAAGGTTTTGACATATAATATCGACCCATCTGTATATATTATTTGGAATAACCATAGACACTCTATATGCAGTAATGCGGGAGTTAGCTATACAGGGTTAAGGTTGATTCTACAATAATATATATAGTTTGAGTTGTGATCGAGTCTGAGACGTATACGGGTCATTCGAATATTATATATTAAACTATATATGAATTATTGGACTGTTAACTGTGGACTATCGACTATGGACTAATAACATTGGACAATTAAAATGAATTAAAATATTGATTATAACATATGAAACTAAACATTTCTTCAAGTTTGCCACTTGGTCTCATCTTAAACCTCATTTGTATCTTGACGATTACAGTCTGCGTTCAAACCTTTCATGATTCTTGAAAACACCTGAATCGAGAGGATGAACCAACCGCACTTCATCTACAGAAGAAAAGATTTATGCGTATAGTTATGCACCTGAAAAAAAAAACTCTCAAAAACTGAGTAAAATTTTAACACGCATCTGTGTTAGCTTTTGTGGAGTTGTTATTATCGAAAATAACTTTGCAATTTCTTTTCAAAGTAGCCAATTTTGTCACAGCTTCAGCAAGTCACCTTAAACTTTTCATTCGAATCAACCTTATTATAATCTTGATATATGTGCTTGCTCTTTTATTGTTACCGGGGAACGTTTTATATTCCACCATATTACCAACAGACTTATCAACAACTTCGTTGCTCTTTGGCTTAGATCTCTTTGAAAAATCATTACACTTATTTATTGAAACCGTATCACGAACTCATCTACATCTTGTAACGAGAATTACCATGTCAAAAACCGAGAATCATCAATCATTAACTATCGAACTTCACAGCGCTTCTATGTCAATAGTTATATTTCCACTTATAACGTCTATCTTCTGGATTGATGAACTTCAATTCGGAATTTCTGAAAAAGCTCAGAAAATTGGAACTGAAAAACGGATTGAGCAAACCATGAAGGAGACTGTAGATAAATCACAAGAACTAAACTTGTACATAAAGAATCCTGATGATTCAATTTTTGATAAAATCTTCAGCGAAACCTTGCTCCTTAATTATTCTAAATCATTGTGAATGAATTTCTTCATCACACTTTGATTCGAAAATTTTAAGATACCGTCGTGTCTTTCATTATCAATATCCTCACTGTTTCTGAAGAAATATTCATAACTATTCTGATCCGATATCATTCATCTCTCTGTACTACCTGTGTTTCATCATAAAAAGAAACTGTGTTAGATTCTAAATTCCTGAAAATTTGAGTTTGAATCATGAATGATTTTGAAGTAGTGTTGGAAATTGATGCATGAGTTAGTATAATATAATGACGCTTGATCAACGTGGTTATATTACAGTAAGTCATGCTGAGTTTCTAATGGAACGTGATGATTCACAGTACCGTCATCATGTGTCATGTTACACAACTCTTTCATTCTAATTAACTTATGAACATATCAAGAAAATATATTCTTGATAGTTCCATCCTCTGTGATTCGGGTAATATAACAAATCAAATCGTGCTATTACGTACCTTTCTGCTTAGAATGTTAGGATCATTCGGAAATTCATACTTACTAATCTGAGACGTGATCGCTTTATTTAACGTAAAGCAGAGAAAAAAATAACATGAAGCTTCGAAATAGAGATCGGAGTATAAATCACAGCAAACAAAAAAGATCATAAACCGTGTATATCTATGCGAATAGCAAGATAAAGACACGGGAGGATCAGGAATACAATAATCCCGAGGGCATAATAGAAGTAAACGGATTCTTCTGGTGGTAGTTGGAAAAGAAGAATGATGGTTACAATGACCAGAATAATATTCAGAACTAGAACTGGATTGAGCATTTTCACAATCTTTGAAAGAATGATTTAAGGAAAAAATTATAGGAGTGATGAAAATAAAGGAAACGGAAGAGGTTATTTTATAATAAAATATCCGACATATCAATCGAGGCAGATTACGTATCTAATCGAAAAAAATCCTAATTTTCGTAATTTCCAAATAATCGAATCTTATATAAATTACAAAGATTTTCTTTAAATCCCTTGAATTCCTAAAATCAATTTTGACTACGCCAAAAGTTAAAACGAATTTTTAACTTCTTCATTTCACTCTTTTGTGATAGCTTCAATCGTACTCTTTTCGAAATCGAATTGTTTTATCCATATCACACGATGATGATAAAACTCTAATTATCAACTTTTACTCGTCATAAAAACATTCTTATTGTTAGCCATGACTACCTCTGCCAAATTTCGGGACGAAATTTCTTTAACGGGTAGGTACTGTAACAGCCCGGAAAATTTCGACTTAATTTGAACTTGAATCTTAACATGAATTGATATTTCTGACACGATAAGCAAAGTCTGTAATGTTGAGTCTTAAAAATTTTGAACTATTGTTATACATTCAATTAACCTTTGGCCATTCCTGACGATTCACGAACATTATTTTTAAATAGATACATATATATATATATATATATATATATATATATATATATATATATATATATATATATATATATATATATATATATATATAATAATTTGAAATATTATTTGAAATAATAAATGATTAAATTGTTGGAAATAAATATGTAAAATAAAATGCGATGTAATGAACACCATTATTATAAATATATAAATATATATGTATGTATAGATATTACTTGTAAATATATAAAATTATATTAAATCTAATTGTTTAAAAATATATAATATATATAATTTAATTAGTAGTTAAACTTGCTACTTAAAATTGTTTATATATGAAAAGGGAATATATTAAAAATGAATGATTCGGGCCTAATTAGTAAACATCAGTAACACTCGGTTGGCATCTCATTAATGTTCATATAGATCTAATACATATATATGAAGTATTAAAATAAAAGTTGGACTGTAAATCGAATTACGAAGATTACAGGATTGACGGAAATATTTTTACATTTTTAGCTTAAATCTTAGTACTCCGTACATATTAATTGGAACAGAAAATAAATAAATAATGAACCTTTTTGATCTGGTTTTAAACAGTTAATGACCAGAATAAATAAATAAACTTAATTTGAAAAATTGGGATTTTTAGGAACACTTTTATATGTTAACTGTTTAGCAATGGACACAATATAATACTCCGTGAATTAGATATTATTATTAAAGAAACCATTATTTTTTATCATTAATAATATTATTATCATTTTTTATGATTTTTGTATCATTATTACTTATGATTATGGATATAATGATTATTATTATTATTATTGTTATTATTATTATTATTATTATTATTATTATTATTATTATTATTATTATTATTATTATTATTATTATTATTATTATTATTAATATATTTATTAATTATTAATATTAATCTAATTAAAAAAAAGTCAAGAACTAGTACCATTCCGTTACCCATTTCAATCCAACTTTTTCAAATTTTGTTTTCTGTCTGTAATCTGTTAGATGTCCATTTCACAGCTCAATTAGGATCAATGCAATCACTCTATAAAAGAATTATTCTGCAATTCATTAAGTAAAACATAAAAATCACAAAATAAGCTCGACACTCTGTACATTCATCTTTTTCACCATATTTTGATTTCGAATGAATTTCAAAAATGTAATAATGCAGTCTTGTTAGGAATCGTCTATCTAAACTATCTGTAAGTTTTCAATCTTCAATTCTTTCTATCAATTTCTAATTTGAGAGTCAAAGTTTTGGTTTTCAAAGTCAACTAAGTGCTTTTGAATCAAATTCGAGTTTGTTTTGATATCTTCAGTTAATTTGATGATCCATAAAGTTTATAGGAATGATTTGCAACACAATTCATGTTGTAATCATAACCTATAACACTCTTAATCTAAAAATCAATTTTTGAGTTCTTGAGTTCTTCACAGTGATATACACTAACGAGAATTCGAAACAAATTTCAAAAACTAAAAATACAGAGTTGTTAGGAATCATTTACTTAAACTTCCTGCAAAATCTCAAGTTCCAATTCTTAATAAAGAATTCGAATTTGCGAGTCAAAGTTAAATTGTCAAAAGTCAACTGTTTTGTTCTTGGAGAAATTAGAGCTTGTTTTGATGTTTTAAGTTCAATTGATGATTTAGATAGATTTTAGGAATGATTTGAAACATGTTTCATGTTGTAAAGATTGTCCAAAACGAACTCAAAATTGAAAACAAAATTTTTTTTCTTGGCTACAAGCAAGCAGTAGGATTTTTTTTTGTTTTTTTTTCTCATTTTTTTATATCATGAACACATTTTTTTTTTTTTGTTTCATGTTGTTTACAAGTCATAAATGAATACCCGTTCGATTGTTGTTGAGTTTTTGCCCCCGTTTGATTTTAAACTTGGTGAAGAAGATGATGAACATGGCTAAATGAAATACTAGATATATAGTTTGGGTTGTCTTATAAATCAGATAAACAAGACAGAGGGAATGGTTAAGTGTGTTTGCGGGTGAGCAGGAGGTCTCTAGTTCAAACCCGGTTCAGGGCATATTTTTTTAGAAAGGCTTTGGAAAGTAGATTTCATTACCAAAATTATTATTATTATTATTAGTATTGTGATTATTATTATTATGGTTATTTTTAGAACACTTATTATTACTAATACAAGTATTATTATAAAGGCTATAATTTATTATTATAATTATGATTATGATTATTATTATTATTATGAGAATGATACAAATTATTATTATTTTCATTAATATTAGTACTTGTAACATTTTATAATTGTTAGTGTTATTATTATCATCCACATAGGTATTATTATTAGTATTATCATCATTATTATTAATATTACAAAGTATCATTATAGACTTATCATTTAAACATTAATATTAGTGATATTGTATAATTACTGAAAATTTCTATTAAAACTATTAAAAATTACCATTATTATTATTAGTATTATTTTTTACTAAAACTATCATTATTATTGATATCAGTATTATCTATGTCATTATTATTAAAATAATTACGATTATGAAAAAAAAGTTTTAAAGACGTTATTAAAATTATAAACATAAAAATAAAGATTTTATATATAAATATATATATATAATACACATAACTTAACTATACTAATATATCTATATATATATATAATGAAAATATATATAATGAACCTATTAGTCTACTATATATATAAATTACATCACTAATTGTTCAATGTGTCTTAATAGATATATGAATGATATAGGTTCGTGAATCCGAGGCTAACCCTACATTGTTCAATGTCGTCATATGTATTTTTACTACAAAATACATTATTGTGAGTTTCATTTGCTCCCCTTTTAAATGCTTTTGCAATATATATTTTTGGGACTGAGAATAAATGCGCTGCTTTTATAAATGCTTTACGAAATAGACACAAGTACGTGAAACTACATTCTATGGTTGAATTATCGAAATCGAATATGCCCCATTTTATTAAATCTGGTAATCTAAGAATTAGGGAACAGACACCCTAATTGACGCGAATCCTAAAGATAGATCTATCGGGCCCAACAAGCCAAATCCAAAGTACCGGATGCTTTAGTACTTCAAAATTTATATCATGTCCGAAGGAGGATCCCGGAATGATGGGGATATTCTTATATGCATGTTGTGAATGTCGATTACCAGGTGTTCAATCCATATGAATGATATTTTTGTCTCTATGCATGGGACGTATGATTATGAGAAATGGAAGTATGAAATCTTGTGGTCTATTATAATTATGAAATGATTATTTATGTTAAACTAATGAACTCACCAACCTTTTGGTTGACACTTTAAAGCATGTTTATTCTCAGATACGAAAGAAATCTTCCGCTGTGCATTTGCTCATCTTAGAGATATTACTTGGAGTCATTCATGACATATTTCAAAAGACGTTGCATTCGAGTCATTGAGTTCATCAAGATTATTATTAAGTCTATTATAGTAAGATATATTACGAAATGGTACGCATGTTGTCAACTTTCGATGTAATAAAAGATTGTCTTTTCAAAAACGAATGCAATGTTTGTAAAATGTATCATATAGAGGTCAAATACCTCGCGATGTAATCAACTGTTGTGAATCGTTTATAATCAATATGGACTTCGTCCGGATGGATTAGGACGGGTAGCTTCACTATTGTTGTAGGAAAATTCTACTAACGGTAGATGTCGATCCCAACTGTTTCCGAAATCAATAACACATGCTCGTAGCATGTCTTCAAGCGTTTGTATCGTCCTTTCGCTCTGCCCATCAGTTTGTGGATGATAGGCAGTACTCATGTCTAGACGAGTTCCTAATGCTTGCTGTAATGTCTGCCATAATCTTGAAATAAATCTGCCATCCCTATCAGAGATAATAGAGATTGGTATTCCATGTCTGGAGACGACTTCCTTCAAATACAGTCGTGCTAACTTCTCCATCTTGTCATCTTCTCTTATTGGCAGGAAGTGTGCTGATTTGGTAAGACGATCAACTATTACCCAAATAGTATCATAACCACTTGCAGTCCTTGGCAATTTAGTAATGAAATCCATGGTAATGTTTTCCCTTTTCCATTCCGGGATTTCAGGTTGTTGTAGTAGACCTGATGGTTTCTGATGTTCAGCTTTGACCTTAGAACACGTCAAACATTCTTCTACATATTTAGCAATATCGACTTTCATACCTGGCTACCAAAAATGTTTCTTAAGATCCTTGTACATCTTCCCCTTTCCAGGATGTATTGAGTATCTGGTTTTATGAGCTTCTCTAAGTACCATTTCTCTCATATCTCCAAATTTTGATACCCAAATTCTTTCAGCCCTATACCGGGTTCCGTCTTCTCGAATATTAAGATGCTTCTCCGATCCTTTGGGTATTTCATCCTTTAAATTTCCCTCTTTTAAAACTCCTTGTTGCGCCTCCTTTATTTGAGTAGTAAGGTTTGTGTAAATCATTATATTCATAGATTTTACTCGAATGGGTTCTCTGTCCTTTTTGCTCAAGGTGTCGGCTACCACATTTGCCTTCCCCGGGTGGTAACGAATCTCAAAGTCGTAATCATTCAATAATTCAATCCACCTACGCTGTCTCATATTCAGTTGTTTCTGATTAAATATGTGTTGAAGACTTTTGTGGTCGTATATATAATACTTTTGACCCCATATAAGTAGTGCCTCCAAGTCTTTAATGCAAAAACAACCGCGCCTTATTCCAAATCATGCGTCGTATAATTTTTCTCGTGAATCTTCAATTGTCTAGATGCATAAGCAATCACCTTCGTTCGTTGTATTAATACACAATCAAGACCTTGCTTTGATGCATCACAATAAATCACAAAATCATCATTCCCTTCAGGCAATGACAATATAGGTGCCGTAGTTAGCTTTTTCTTCAATAACTGAAACGCCTTCTCTTGTTCATCCTTCCATTCAAATTTCTTCCCTTTATGCGTTAATGCAGTCAAGGGTTTTGCTATTTTGGAGAAATCTTGGATGAATCTTCTGTAGTAACCAACCAATCCTAAAAATTGACGTATATGCTTCGGAGTTTTTGGGGTTTCCCACTTTTCAACGGTTTCGATCTTTGCCGGGTCCACCTGGATACCTTCTTTGTTCACTATGTGACCGAGGAATTGAACTTCTTCCAACCAAAATGCACACTTTGAAAACTTAGCATATAGTTTTTCTTTCCTCAATACTTCTAGCACTTTTCTCAAATAAACAAAACGGGAGCTCCCCATGGTGATGTGCTTGGTCAAATGAAACCACGTTCTAATAGTTCCTGCAGTTGGCTTTGCAGTTCTTTCATCTCGCTGGGTGCGAGTCTGTAAGGAGCACGAGCTATTGGTGCAGCTCCTGGTACAAGATCTATTTGAAATTCAACAGATCGATGTGGAGGTAGTCCCGGTAATTATTTCGGAAATACATCGAGAAATTCTTTTGCGATGGGAACATCATTGATGCTCTTTTCTTCAGTTTGTACTTTCTCGACGTGTGCTAGAACAGCATAGCAACCTTTTCTTATTAGTTTTTGTGGCTTCAAATTACTAATAAGATGTAGCTTCGTGTTTCCCTTTTCTCCATACACCATTAAGGGTTCTTCTTCTTCTCGTACAATGCGAATTGCATTTTTGTAACATACGATCTCTGCTTTCATCTTCTTCAGCCAGTCCATGCCAACTATTACATCAAAAATCCCTAACTCTACTGGTATCAAATCAATCTTAAATATTTCGCTACCCAGTTTAATTTCTCGATTTCGGCATATATTATCTGCTGAAATTAATTTACCGTTTGCTAATTCGAGTAAAAATTTACTATCCAATGGCGTCAATGGAAAACTTAATTTAACACAAAAATCTCTACTCATATAGCTTCTATCTGCACCCGAATCAAATAAAACGTAAGCAGATATATTTTCAATAAGAAACGTACCCGTAACAAGCTCCGGGTCTTCCTGTGCCTCTGCTGCATTAATATTGAAAACTCTTCCGCGGCCTTGTCCATTCATGTTCTCCTGGTTCGGGCAATTTTTAATAACGTGGCCCAGTTTTCCACATTTATAACAAACTACATTGGCATAACTTGCTCCGACACTACTTGCTCCGCCATTACTCGTTCTGACACCATTTGTTCCTTTTGTTCTGTTAACCCCAAGTTCGTAGACCTCACACTTCGCCGCGCTCTGACCATTTCTTTTACACTTGTCGCAAAATTTGGTGCAAAACCCCGAGTGATACTTTTCACACCTTTGGCATAGCTGCTTCTGATTGTTGTTGTTGTTGTGGTTGTTATTGTTGTTGGGATGATTGTTGTTGATGTTGTTGTTGTTGTGCCGTTTGTTGTAGTTGCGATTGATGTTGCAATTGTTGGGATTGTTGTAACGACCCGGAAATTTCCGACCAAATTTAAACCTTAAGCTTTATATGTTCCCGACACGATAAGCAAAAACCCTAATGTTGAGTCTAGAAAATTTGAAATCTATATTCGGTTAATCAGTTACCCTTATGACCATGTCTGACGATTCACGAACATTTATGTATATACGATATACTTATTAATTGATAATGTTAACAAAGTATTAGATATGTAATATTTAATTTCGATATAAGATATAAAGATATATAAATATATATATATATATATACCTATATAATATGATATGTATAAATGTTATATCATTATTATGGATATTATTGTTATCACTAATAATATTTTCAAAACATAATTATTATTGTTAATACTCTTATTAATATTAAAATTAGCACTATTATTATTATTATCATTATTATTATTATTAATATTATTGTTATAAATGTTATAATTATTATTATTAGTTTCATCTTTAATACTAATACTAATACTAATATTAATGTTAATAATAAAAACTAATGTTGTATTATTAATATTATTATGTTCTTTTTAGATAAATAGATATACGGATACAGATGTACAGATAAATAGTTATACGTACAACAGAAATACAGATAAATAGATATATGAATACAAATATCAAATAATTAACACATGGTGTTATATATCCCTTTCAATTTTTTTTTTCTGTTTAGCCTGTGATCGCTCGTTATATAATCATTCACCTATGATTTTTTTTTTTTCAATCATTCAATTCAAACTCCAAATAATCACACCCTATTATCTTCCACAATTAGTAAAAGAAAAAGAGAAAACCCATTAAAAAATTTCGATACTCCCTGTACTTGACCAATTTTTCAGGAACATCGAATTCAAACGCCACTTTAAAATCCTTAAATGCAGATATATTAGAAATCTTCCATTTAAGCTTTCGGCACAGTTTCAAGCATCAATTTTTCGTATTGATTGTTAATTTTTGAGTCAAAGGTATTATCTAAAAAATCAAACGGGTGTGTTTATCACAAAATTCGTAACAGTGTTGAAGTTTCTGTTCCAATTGAGAATTCAAAAAGTTTGTATAAGCGATTTAGAACCTTTTTCATGTTAAAAGTTTTAGCTCAAACGATTTAGATTTTGAAAACTGATTTCGAGTTCATAACTAAGATATAGCGACTGTTTCCAGCTTCTGTTTCCGTTCTTTAATTGTTTTAAAAGATTTCAGAAATCATGTAAAGTTTCGGTATATACTTTAAATCCTAAGAATAACAAAGTAATACGTTGTTACGTAGTTTAGGTCTCTGGTCGATGTGTATGATGGGAAGAAGAAAGGAAAATGGGAATTAACAGAAACGATATATATATAATTTAGGATAGTATAAATTCAGATAAACGAGCACAGTCGAGTGGTCAGAGGTGTTGTCGGGAGTGCGAGAGGTCATGGGATCGAATCCTGTCTAAGGCACTTCTTTTTAATGATGCTTACAAAGGGTATAACACTTAACTTCCATATTTTTTTTATTGTTATAATAATAATAATAATTATTATTATTATTATTATTATTATTATTATTATTATTATTATTATTATGTTTAATAATGCATTTTAGAGTATAATATAATATCGATTAAAGAAATAATTTTAAAAATAATTATAGTTATTAGAAATATAATAATATAATGATATTATTAAAATATTAAGTTAATTATAATTTTGGTCATGATTTTTAAAATATTAAACACAAATATATACTGTATATGTAACTCTTTTCTTAATATCATTATTTTTATTATCAGTAACAGTATCAATTTTTTTTATAAAATTATCATTTTCATTATTATTAATACTATTATTATTATAGATATTATAATTATTATTACTACTATTATTATTATCACTCATATTAATAAAAGTATTAAAGTTATCATTTTATTAAAAATTTTCATTTTAATAAGATTGCCATTTTTATTAAAACTATCATTAGCATTATCAATTTTATCATTAAAGGTATTATCATTCTATTATTATTATTATTATAACAAATAAAAAATTCTGTATATAAAAGTATACTTATTACATACTAATACTACATAAATTTTTATTTGCATATGTTATAAATATATATTTTAACATAACCATATATATATAAATATTAATTTTGATACATTATACAAATATTAAAGATGATCATAATATTCATTTATTATTATTATTATAGGTGTTAATATTATTTGATAAATAATTGATTTAGGTTCGTGAATCCGAGGCCAACCTTACACTTGTTCAATGATGTTATATGTATTTTTACTACAAAATACATTAGGTGAGTATATAGTCCCTTTTAAACTCTAAATATTTTTGGGCTGAGAATACATGCGCTGTTTTTATAAATGATTTACGTTATGGACACAAGTGATCAAAAATAAATTCTACGTTGAGTTGTACCATGGCATATTTCTTTATACTTGGTAGCTAATATTTACGTGAGGAGCGTAAACGCGAATCCTGTTGATAGATCTATCGGGCCTGACAACCCCAACCGGGCTGGACGACCAGTTTTAAACGGTTGCACAGTACTTCGTTTCGTTACTACACTTGGTACGGTGTAGGGTTTATTTAAGAATATGCTGCTGTGATTTAAATGTTAAGTATGGTTACCAAGTGCTCAACGACTTTTCCATACACGGGGAGTGTATCATGTATAAACATGAAATCTTGTGGTCCATAGTTATAACGCTGCTAGCATCAAACCTATATATCTCACCAACTTTATGTTGACTTTTTAAAGCATGTTATTCTCAGGTACGAATTAAGTCTTCCGCTGTGCATTTACTCATGATAAGGACATTACTTGGAGTCGATCATCGCAATGGAACCAAATGTTGAAGATTTCGTCCAGGGGGATAAGGACGGGTCCTCACAGGTGGTATCAGAGCGTTGGTCTTAGTGAACCAGGTCTTACATTAGTGTGTCTGACTAATAGTTGTTAGGATACATTAGTGAGTCTGGACTTTGACCGTGTCTGCCTGTCAAAAGTTTTGCTTATCATTCTAGTCGGAAACCATCTTCTTATTATCCTTAAAGAATTGCCTGCTTATCATTCTTAAGTCTAGACACGTCTTATTGCATTTAGTGCATCGATAGTGTATAGACAAAATTCATATCCTAGTGCATCTGTAGATTTGTCTGACATATGCTGTAAATTCCTCTGTAGTTTACGAAATCTTTAGTATTATACATAGATATTCTATATAGCTAGAATATCATCCGACATTCGAAAAATCATTTCATATCGAAGATCTCTTCCATCCACCAAATTGCCCTTTTCAACCTAAAGCGCTTATCGGCGAACTTGTTCGAGAAACCATTTTCTCTCCCCTTTTTCTGAGTATCTCATCACGATTACACACTATCCCATATTTCGAATCTTACTCATCCGCTCGTTTCAATCGTTAATCATCCCGACATAATATAAGAAGTTAACGAAATACGTGCTCGAGTAATGGTTTTGGAGAATCTGGTGCGGAGGTTACAAACATCAGCAACAGCACCAGCAGCATAATCCATATCACCATCATCAACGTCAATGGTATCCTTATCACCCTCAAACCACAACTGAAATGTACCGTTCTTATTGATTAAAAACGTTCCATATTAATTGATTTCGTTGCGAGGTTTTGACCTCTATATGAGACGTTTTTCAAAGACTGCATTCATTTTTAAAACAAACCATAACCTTTATTTCATAAATAAAGGTTTAAAAAGCTTTACGTAGATTATCAAATAATGATAATCTAAAATATCCTGTTTACACACGACCATTACATAATGGTTTACAATACAAATATGTTACATCGAAATCAGTTTCTTGAATGCAGTTTTTACACAATATCATACAAACATGGACTCCAAATCTTGTCCTTATTTTAGTATGCAACAGCGGAAGCTCTTAATATTCACCTGAGAATAAACATGCTTTAAACGTCAACAAAAATGTTGGTGAGTTATAGGTTTAACCTATATATATCAAATCGTAACAATAGACCACAAGATTTCATATTTCAATACACATCCCATACATAGAGATAAAAATCATTCATATGGTGAACACCTGGTAACCGACATTAACAAGATGCATATATAAGAATATCCCCATCATTCCGGGATCCTCCTTCGGACATGATATAAATTTCGAAGTACTAAAGCATCCGGTACTTTGGATGGGGCTTGTTGGGCCCGATAGATCTATCTTTAGAGTTCACGTCAATTAGGGTGTCTGTTCCCTAATTCTTAGATTACCAGACTTAATAAAAAGGGGCATATTCAATTTCGATAATTCAACCATAGAATGTAGTTTCACGTACTTGTGTCTATTTTGTAAATCATTTATAAAACCTGCATGTATTCTCATCCCAAAAATATTAGATTTTAAAAGTGGGACTATAACTCACTTTCACAGATTTTTACTTCGTCGGGAAGTAAGACTTGGCCACTGGTTGATTCACGAACCTATAACAATATATACATATATATCAAAGTATGTTCAAAATATATTTACAACACTTTTAATATATTTTGATGTTTTAAGTTTATTAAGTCAGCTGTCCTCGTTAGTAACCTACAACTAGTTGTCCACAGTTAGATGTACAGAAATAAATCGATAAATATTATCTTGAATCAATCCACGACCCAGTGTATAGCTAACTCCAACATTCACATATAGAGTGTCTATGGTTGTTCCGAAATATATATAGATGTGTCGACATGATAGGTCGAAACATTGTATACGTGTCTATGGTATCTCAAGATTACATAATATACAATACAAGTTGATTAAGTTATGGTTGGAATAGATTTGTTACCAATTTTCACGTAGCTAAAATGAGAAAAATTATCCAATCTTGTTTTACCCATAACTTCTTCATTTTAAATCCGTTTTGAGTGAATCAAATTGCTATGGTTTCATATTGAACTATATTTTATGAATCTAAACAGAAAAGTATAGGTTTATAGTCGGAAAAATAAGTTACAAGTCGTTTTTGTAAAGGTAGTCATTTCAGTCGAAAGAACGACGTCTAGATGACCATTTTAGAAAACATACTTCCACTTTGAGTTTAATCATAATTTTTGGATATAGTTTCATGTTCATAATAAAAATCATTTTCTCAGAATAACAACTTTAAAATCAAAGTTTATCATAGTTTTTTAATTAACTAACCCAAAACAGCCCACGGTGTTACTACGACGACGTAAATCCGGTTTTACGGTGTTTTTCGTGTTTCCAGGTTTTAAATCATTAAGTTAGCATATCATATAGATATAGAACATGTGTTTAGTTGATTTTAAAAGTCAAGTTAGAAGGATTAACTTTTGTTTGCGAACAAGTTTAGAATTAACTAAACTATGTTCTAGTGATTACAAGTTTAAACCTTCGAATAAGATAGCTTTATATGTATGAATCGAATGATGTTATGAACATCATTACTACCTTAAGTTCCTTGGATAAACCTACTGGAAAAGAGAAAAATGGATCTAGCTTCAATGGATCCTTGGATGGCTCGAAGTTCTTGAAGCAGAATCATGACACGAAAACAAGTTCAAGTAAGATCATCACTTGAAATAAGATTGTTATAGTTATAGAAATTGAACCAAAGTTTGAATATGATTATTACCTTGTATTAGAATGATAACCTACTGTAAGAAACAAAGATTTCTTGAGGTTGGATGATCACCTTACAAGATTGGAAGTGAGCTAGCAAACTTGAAAGTATTCTTGATTTTATGAAACTAGAACTTTTGGAATTTATGAAGAACACTTAGAACTTGAAGATAGAACTTGAGAGAGATCAATTAGATGAAGAAAATTGAAGAATGAAAGTGTTTGTAGGTGTTTTTGGTCGTTGGTGTATGGATTAGATATAAAGGATATGTAATTTTGTTTTCATGTAAATAAGTCATGAATGATTACTCATATTTTTGTAATTTTATGAGATATTTCATGCTAGTTGCCAAATGATGGTTCCCACATGTGTTAGGTGACTCACATGGGCTGCTAAGAGCTGATCATTGGAGTGTATATACCAATAGTACATACATCTAAAAGCTGTGTAGTGTACGAGTACGAATACGGGTGCATACGAGTAGAATTGTTGATGAAACTGAACGAGGATGTAATTGTAAGCATTTTTGTTAAGTAGAAGTATTTTGATAAGTGTATTGAAGTCTTTCAAAAGTGTATAAATATATATTAAAACACTACATGTATATACATTTTAACTGAGTCGTTAAGTCATCGTTAGTCGTTACATGTAAGTGTTGTTTTGAAACCTTTAGGTTAACGATCTTGTTAAATGTTGTTAACCCAATTTTTATAATATCAAATGAGATTTTAAATTATTATATTATCATGATATTATCATGTATGAATATCTCTTAATATGATATATATACATTAAATGTCTTTACAACGATAATCGTTACATATATGTCTCGTTTAAAAATCATTAAGTTAGTAGTCTTGTTTTTACATATGTAGTTCATTGTTAATATACTTAATGATATGTTTACTTATCATAGTATCATGTTAACTATATATATATATCCATATATATATGTCATCATATAGTTTTTACAAGTTTTAACGTTCGTGAATCACCGGTCAACTTGGGTGGTCAATTGTCTATATGAAACATATTTCAATTAATCAAGTCTTAACAAGTTTGATTGCTTAACATGTTGGAAACATTTAATCATGTAAATATCAATCTCAATTAATATATATAAACATGGAAAAGTTCGGGTCACTAAAACAACCACGTCGTAAATCTCAACGTCACAAATTACACATCGAGTATAATCACCATTCTACGTATCCGCTCACCACAGAATAACCATTTCTATTCAAATTTCATATTTGGATTTTGACCTATCAGAATCCAACAAGTGGCATAATGAAGAAAATATTGGACGAAAATAAAAAGTGTTAGAAACAAACGAATTAATTAATTGAAATTGTGATAGGAATCCACGCTAACTGTTCCGGCTAACTGTTCTCAGCTAACTGATTAACATTTAATTTATCGCAATTTACATTATCGCAATTTACATTCTCGAAATTTTATTTATCGTCATTTAATTTCTGTTATTTACTTTTACGCACTTTAGTCGGGACACATGTACAACAATACGTCGGATTAATTCTGAGACAACACGTTGTATAATGGGTCATGATATATATTTATTTTACGCATTTTAAATAACGGGACACGTATACAAGGTTTCGACTTATCATATCGACCCATCTATATATATATTTCGAAACAACCGTAGACACTCTATGTGTGAAGGTGGGAGTTGGCTATACAGGGTCGGAGTTGATTCCAAAATATATATATACTTTGAGTTGTGATCGACACTGAGACCGGTATACGGGTCACGATACGTATTAATTATGTATATTAAATTATATATGAATTAATTGAACTGTTGAACTATTGAATCATTGGACAATCGGAATATTAGACTGCTAACTTTGGACAAGTAAATGAATTAAAATATTGATTATAACATATGAAACTAAATAATTCTTCAAGTTGCCACTTGATTTCATCTTAAACCTCATTTGTACCTCAACAATTACAATCCATATTCTAATCCTTTCATGATTCTTGAACACACCTCGATCGAGAAGTTGAACCAGCTGCACCTCATCTATGGAAGAGAGATTTATGCATACAGTTATGCGCCTGAAAAACTTTCGAAACCAAAGTGATAGTTAAAACCTATCCGCGTCGAATTCCTTATCATTCATTAGCAAAAACAACCCTACACTTCCTTTTCAAGAAGCTAATTTTGTCACAGCTCCATTTCGACTTCTCAGTAAGACTACTCCTACTATAACCTCTATATTTATACTTTGTCTTTTCGCCGTCGTTACCGGATAACCTTTTATATTTCACAAACACCATCAGCAGATGTACCAGCAACTCGTTATCTCTTTGGCGAAATCCGCAATCAGTATTTTAAAAATCTCGTAGAAATTCTCCCAGTTATACCGAAAACGTTTATCTCTAAAGAATTACATATTTCGAATGTGAAGTTTCTGAAAAACACCCTGGACCATGAAGTAGTTCTTGAAATGCTGATGAAGCAGCAAAAACCGTAAACAACCTTAACAGTCAAAAGTTTACGATGAAGTAAAGTATGTTGGAAAAGCTCAGAAAAAGAGAAGGGTTGAAATTGGAAAACGGATTGAGCAAAGTATGAAGGGAACCGTGAACAAATCATGAAAACTAAACTCGACTTCAAAGGATTCAAATGATTCAGTGCCTGCTGAAATCGTTAGTAAGAACCCTACTCCTTATTCTAAACATTTTCGGATGATATTCTTCATCAACATTTTATCTTAGAGATTATAAGATATTTCATATCTCCCGTTATGCATACTCTTCAAATTTCTGGAGATATTATTCCCATATGAAATCATTCATCACTTCGTAACATCTGCGTTACAATATAAAAGAAACTACATTAGTTTCTAAATTCTAAAACCTTCAAATTTAAAATAGGAATGTTCTAAAGCAGTGTTGGGAACTGATACATGAAATAGTATAATATATGAAACTTGATCAACTTCATTATATTACATTAAGTCATGTTAAGTTTCTAAAGGAATATGATGATTCACAGTACCAACATCATGTGCCATGTTACACGGCTCTTACATTCTATCCAATTCCGAAACGTATTAATAACAAATCATCTTAATAGTTCTATTTTTCTGGATATCCTGGTAATTTGACAAACCAAACTCGTGTTATTACCATTTTTTTTTTCTTTTCTAAAGAGCATTAGCTATGTTCATTCCAAATTTTATGTTTACAAATTCCGGATCATTATTCGCTTGGCTTGAGGACGGGAAGAGGAAACGAAAGAATAAAGCTCCAAAACAGAAATTAGAGTATAAATCGCAGCAAATAGGATAAGGCATTAACTGTGGATGACAATGATTACAGAAGAAAGGAGTACGAACATCGAAGTATAAGGGAAGATATAAAATTCAATAACCACCCAGAAATCTCAAACTATGTATATCAATACAAATAGCAATATAGAGACACGGGAGAATTAGAAACGCTATAAACACAAGAGTATAGTAGAAGTAAATAGATTCTTCTGGTGGTAGATGAAAAAGAAGGATGACAGATGTGAAAATTAAGAATATATATTAAGGGTTAGAATAGGATGGAGCATATTGGCAAATATCTTTAAGTAAGAATTAAGGAGAAAGAGTAGAAGATGTGAGATATGGAAATAAAGGAACGAAGGGGGTAGTTTTATAAGTGAAATATCCGACAAAGAAATCACAACAGATTTGCCGCATTAAATCAAAGAAGATCCTGATCGCCGACGAACCAAATCTTATTACGTAAGATTTTCTTTAAATTCCTTAAATTCCGGAAATCAAACCTAACCACGTCATCGGTTAAAATAATTCCATATTCACTCATTTCATTCTTTTGTGATAGCTTCACTCGTGCGCTTCACATGATCGAGTCGTTTTATCCATATCTTCCAATAATGATAAAACTCTATTATTACCTCATATTCGTCATGAAAACATTCCTATTGTTATTTATGACAACCTCTACCAAATTTCGGGGACGAAATTTCTTTAACGGGTGGGTACTGTAACGACCCGGAAATTTCCGACCAAATTTAAACCTTAAGCTTTATATGTTCCCGACACGATAAGCAAAAACCCTAATGTTGAGTCTAGAAAATTTGAAATCTATATTCGGTTAATCAGTTACCCTTATGACCATGTCTGACGATTCACGAACATTTATGTATATACGATATACTTATTAATTGATAATGTTAACAAAGTATTAGATATGTAATATTTAATTTCGATATAAGATACAAAGATATATAAATATATATATATACCTATATAATATGATATGTATAAATGTTATATCATTATTATGGATATTATTGTTATCACTAATAATATTTTCAAAACATAATTATTATTGTTAATACTCTTATTAATATTAAAATTAGCATTATTATTATCATTATTATTATTATTAATATTATTGTTATAAATGTTATAATTATTATTATTAGTTTCATCTTTATTACTAATACTAATATTAATGTTAATAATAAAAACTAATGTTGTATTATTAATATTATTATGTTCTTTTTAGATAAATAGATATACGGATACAGATGTACAGATAAATAGTTATACGTACAACAGAAATACAGATAAATAGATATATGAATACAAATATCAAATAATTAACACATGGTGTTATATATCCCTTTCAATTTTTTTTTCTGTTTAGCCTGTGACCGCTCGTTATATAATCATTCACCTATGATTTTTTTTTTTCAATCATTCAATTCAAACTCCAAATAATCACACCCTATTATCTTCCACAATTAGTAAAAGAAAAAGAGAAAACCCATTAAAAAATTTCGATACTCCCTGTACTTGACCAATTTTTCAGGAACTTCGAATTCGAACGCCACTTTAAAATCCTTAAATGCAGATATATTAGAAATCTTCCATTTAAGCTTTCGGCACAGTTTCAAGCATCAATTTTTCGTATTGATTGTTAATTTTTGAGTCAAAGGTATTATCTAAAAAATCAAACGGGTGTGTTTATCACAAAATTCGTAACAGTGTTGAAGTTTCTGTTCCAATTGAGAATTCAGAAAGTTTGTATAAGCGATTTAGAACCTTTTTCATGTTAAAAGTTTTAGCTCAAACGATTTAGATTTTGAAAACTGATTTCGAGTTCATAACTAAGATATAGCGACTGTTTCCAGCTTCTGTTTCCGTTCTTTAATTGTTTTAAAAGATTTCAGAAATCATGTAAAGTTTCGGTATATACTTTAAATCCTAAGAATAACAAAGTAATACGTTGTTACGTAGTTTAGGTCTCTGGTCGATGTGTATGATGGGAAGAAGAAAGGAAAATGGGAATTAACAGAAACGATATATATATAATTTAGGATAGTATAAATTCAGATAAACGAGCACAGTCGAGTGGTCAGAGGTGTTGTCGGGAGTGCGAGAGGTCATGGGATCGAATCCTGTCTAAGGCACTTCTTTTTAATGATGCTTACAAAGGGTATAACACTTAACTTCCATATTTTTTTTATTGTTATAATAATAATAATAATAATAATTATTATTATTATTATTATTATTATTATTATTATTATTATTATTATTATTATTATTATTATTATGTTTAATAATGCATTTTAGAGTATAATATAATATCGATTAAAGATATAATTTTAAAAATAATTATAGTTATTAGAAATATAATAATATAATGATATTATTAAAATATTAAGTTAATTATAATTTTGGTCATGATTTTTAAAATATTAAACACAAATATATACTGTATATGTAACTCTTTTCTTAATATCATTATTTTTATTATCACTAACAGTATCAATTTTTTTTATAAAATTATCATTTTCATTATTATTAATACTATTATTATTATAGATATTATAATTATTATTACTACTATTATTATTATCACTCATATTAATAAAATTATTAAAGTTATCATTTTATTAAAAATTTTCATTTTAATAAGATTGCCATTATTATTAAAACTATCATTAGCATTATCAATTTTATCATTAAAGGTATTATCATTCTATTATTATTATTATTATAACAAATAAAAAATTCTGTATATAAAAGTATACTTATTACATACTAATACTACATAAATTTTTATTTGCATATGTTATAAATATATATTTTAACATAACCATATATATATAAATATTAATTTTGATACATTATACAAATATTAAAGATGATCATAATATTCATTTATTATTATTATTATAGGTGTTAATATTATTTGATAAATAATTGATTTAGGTTCGTGAATCCGAGGCCAACCTTACACTTGTTCAATGATGTTATATGTATTTTTACTACAAAATACATTAGGTGAGTATATAGTCCCTTTTAAACTCTAAATATTTTTGGGCTGAGAATACATGCGCTGTTTTTATAAATGATTTACGTTATGGACACAAGTGATCAAAAATAAATTCTACGTTGAGTTGTACCATGGCATATTTCTTTATACTTGGTAGCTAATATTTACGTGAGGAGCGTAAACGCGAATCCTGTTGATAGATCTATCGGGCCTGACAACCCCAACCGGGCTGGACGACCAGTTTTAAACGGTTGCACAGTACTTCGTTTCGTTACTACACTTGGTACGGTGTAGGGTTTATTTAAGAATATACTGCTGTGATTTAAATGTTAAGTATGGTTACCAAGTGCTCAACGACTTTTCCATATACGGGGAGTGTATTATGTATAAACATGAAATCTTGTGGTCCATAGTTATAACGCTGCTAGCATCAAACCTATATATCTCACCAACTTTATGTTGACTTTTTAAAGCATGTTATTCTCAGGTACGAATTAAGTCTTCCGCTGTGCATTTACTCATGATAAGGACATTACTTGGAGTCGATCATCGCAATGGAACCAAATGTTGAAGATTTCGTCCAGGGGGATAAGGACGGGTCCTCACAATTGTTGTTGTTGTATTGGTGACTCTTATCACCGTTTTCCTCCCACTTTCTTTTGACTAGCTTCACGTTGGCCTCTTCGGCTGCCTGTTCTTTAATTCTTCCCTCAATCTGGTTCACTAGTTTGTGAGCCATTCTACATGCCTTTTGTATGGAGGCAGGCTCGTGTGAACTTATATCTTCTTGGATTCTATCCGGTAACCCATTCACAAATGCGTCAATCTTCTCTTCTTCATCTTCGAACGCTCTCGGATACAATAGGCACAATTCTGTGAATCGTCTTTCGTACGAACTAATATCGAATCCCTGTGTTCGTAACCCTCTAAGTTCTGACTTGAGCTTATTGACCTCGGTTCTGGGACGGTACTTCTCGTTCATCAAGTGCGTGAATGCCGACCACGGTAGTGCGTAAGCAGCATTGTGTCCTACCTATTCAAGATAGGTGTTCCACCATGTTAACGCAGTACCTGTGAAGGTATGCGTAGCGTACTTAACTTTGTCCTCTTCAGTACACTTACTTATGGCAAACACTGATTCGACATTCTCGGTCCACCGTTTCAATCCAATTGGTCCTTCGGTTCCATCAAATTCCAAAGGTTTGCAGGCAGTGAATTCTTTGTAGGAGCATGCTACACGATTTCTTGTGCCGTTAGCTGCATTGCTAGATTCAGAGTTGTTGTTGGTATGAAGCGCAGCCTGTACTGCGGCTATGTTTGCAACAAGAAAGGTACGAAAGTCCTCTTCGCTCATATTCATGGTCTGTCGAGTAGTCGGTGCCATTTCTTCAAAATAGCCAATTGAATCGAGTTAATCATACAGAATATTAAGAGTAATCAATAGTATTTTGTAGCATAATATGAACTCATTTATAAAAGCTTTTTCTTCATATCAGCGTTTTATAAGTTCTAATTCGGGTACTACCTACCCGTTAAGTTCATACTTAGTAGCTAATATACAATTTAACTACTACAATTCCATATGAAAAAATGATTATAATAATATATCACATACAAATATTCTTCAAACTTACAACTTCGCTATATTACATATAACATGAAATATAGTACACTATGATACAGGACAGTTTTGAAGATAAATCTATTTAATACGCAAGTTGTTCAGCAAAGGAAATAAAGACACGTAATTCGTAAGTCCAGAAACAAGTCAGGCATTCTGGTTTTACTAAGACGACTTCCCATCCTTGGTCTTGTGGAAAATAACCGTTATGACCATTAGCTAGGCAGCATGTTGTAATGTCGTCAAAAGGACGAGGGTTTCGTAATGTCCAACAGCCTCGTAATAATCTAAAAACCTTGTTTCTCACCCCAACTACTGAATCCGTCACTTGTGGGAAGGTTTTATTTAAAAGTTGCAATCCGATGTTCTTTTTCTCACTTTGGTAAGAAGCGAACATCATTAACCCGTAAGCATAACATACTTCTTTATGTTGCATGTTAGAAGCTCTTTCTAATTCACGAAATCCTATGTTGGGATATGTTGAGTCAAAATAGGTTCTTAACCCGTAGCGTAATATTGCATTTGGGTTCCCCGCATTTAACGCTTTAAAGAAAACACGGCGTAACTTACGGTCTCCCCAATGTGATATACCCCACCTATCAAAGGAAAGCCTTTTATAAATTAAGGCATTTCTGAAAAGTCTGTCAAATGTTTGACAAGTTAATTTCGCCATAACTAAATATACTGATGAATTCTGACCGACTCTAGACAAGATTTCCTCAATCATATCCTCTGGTAAGTCTTCTAAAATATTCGGTTGTCTACCCTTAACATCCATTTTGTTTTTATACTGTAAAATAGACAAGGGTTAGATTCGTAAAAGATAATTAACAAACAATACAAGCAATTTTTACATAGAACATAAAAGTACAAGCACACTACAATACATATAATACACAACATGATCACACCCCTCTAATCTGAATCACGGGTTTCTTCTTCTTCGGAATTGATTCTTTTTCCTAATCTTCTAGGGATATATGATGTTCCTCTAATACAAGTCGTCATTTTCCACATTGGTTTAGAAAAACCTGGTGGTTTAGAGGTTCCTGGGTTATTGTCACGATATTGAAAATACGGGTGTTGACGGTACATATAAAGTTCATCGAGGTCGGAATCAGATTTCTCTATTTTGATGCCTTTTCCCTTATTATTTTCTTTTGCCTTATTAAATTGGGTCGGGGTAATTTCTATAACATCATCGGAATCCTCATCAGGATCCGATTCATCGGAAAATTGGTAATTTTCCCAATATTTTGCTTCCTTAGCAGAAACACCATTGACCATTATTAACTTTGGTAAATTGGTTGAGGATTTTCTTTTACTTGATCGGTTTTCTGTGGTTCCTACTATTCCCCCCTCCGGAACTTCTTCTTCTTTCGGTTCCTCTTTTTCTGGTTCCTCTTCTTCTGGTTCCTCTTCTTCCGGTTCCGTTTCCTCTTCTTCCGGTTCTTCGGGAACTTGTGAATCTTGCCAATATATATTCGACTGTTCGTTATTATTAGGTGAGTCAATGGGATTTGGGCTAGAGGTAGACATCTATCACACAATATCAAACATGTTAAGAGATTAATATATCACGTAATATTTACATGTTAATAATATATAGTTTCCAACAAAAATGTTAAGCAATCATTTTTAAAGAAAACGCAGTCGAAGTCCAGACTCACTAATGCATCCTAACAAACTCGATAAGACACACTAATGCAAATTTTCTAGTTCTCTAAGACCAACGCTCGGATACCAACTGAAATGTCCCGTTCATATTGATTATAAACGTTCCATATTAATTGATTTTGTTGCGAGGTTTTGACCTCTATATGAGACGTTTTTCAAAGACTGCATTCATTTTTAAAACAACCATAACCTTTATTTTATCAATAAAGGTTTTAAAAACATTACGTAGATTATCAAATAATGATAATCTAAAATATACTGTTTACACACGACCATTACATAATGGTTTACAATAGAAATATATTACATCGACATAGGTTTCTTGAATGCAGTTTTTACACAATAACATACAAACATGGACTCCAAATCTTGTCCTTATTTTAGTATTCACCTGAGAATAAACATGCTTTAAACGTCAACAAAAATGTTGGTGAGTTATAGGTTTAACCTATATATATCAAATCGTAACAATAGACCACAAGATTTCATATTTCAATACACATCCCATACATAGAGATAAAAATCATTCATATGGTGAACACCTGGTAACCGACATTAACAAGATGCATATATAAGAATATCCCCATCATTCTGGGACACCCTTCGGATATGATATAAATTTCGAAGTACTAAAGCATCCGGTACTTTGGATGGGGTTTTTTAGGCCCAATAGATCTATCTTTAGGATTCGCATCAATTATGGTGTCTGTTCCCTAATTCTTAGATTACCAGGCTTAATAAAAAGGGGCATATTCGATTTCGATAATTCACCCATAGAATGTAGTTTCACGTACTTGTGTCTATTTTGTAAATCATTTATAAAACCTGCATGTATTCTCATCCCAAAAATATTAGATTTTAAAAGTGGGACTATAACTCACTTTCGCAGATATTTCCTTCCTCGGAAATAAGACTTGGCCACGGATCGATTCACGAACCTCAAGTTTTCTGGATAAAACTACTGGAAATGAGAAAAATGGATCTAGCTTCAAAGGATCCTTAGATGGCTTTGAAAGTTCTTGAATTAGAAAGATAACCTACTGTAAATAACAAAGGTTCCTTGATCTTAAATGATTACTTGGAATGGATTAGAAAGCTTGGATGTAGACTTGCAAACTTGGAAGTATTCTTGATTTTTATGAAACTATACTTATGGAATTTATGAAGAACACTTAGAACTTGAAGATAGAACTTGAGAGAGATCAATTAGATGAAGAAAATTGAAGAATGAAAGTGTTTGTACGTGTTTTTGGTCGTTGGTATACGGATTAGATATAAAGGTTGTGTAATTTTGTTTTCATGTAAATAATTCATGAATGATTACTCATATTTTTGTAATTTTATGAGATAGTTCATGCTAGTTGCCAAATGATGGCTCCCACATGTGTTAGGTGACTCACATGGGCTGCTAAGAGCTGATCATTGGAGTGTATATACCAATAGTACATACATCTAAAAGCTGTGTATTGTACGAGTACGAATACGGGTGCATACGAGTAGAATTGTTGATGAAACTGAACGAGGATGCAATTGTAAGCATTTTTGTTAAGTAGAAGTATTTTGATAAGTGTCTTGAAGTCTTTCAAAAGTGTATGAATACATTTTAAAACAATACATGTATATACATTTTAACTGAGTCATTAAGTCATCGTTAGTCGTTACATGTAAATGTTGTTTTGAAACTTTTAGGTTAACGATCTTGTTAAATGTTGTTAACCCATTGTTTATTATATCAAATGAGATGTTAAATTGTTATATTATCATGATATTATGATATATAATATATCTTAGTATGATATATATACAGTTAAATGTCGTTACAACGATAATCGTTACATATATGTCTCGTTTCGAAATCATTAAGTTAGTAGTCTTATTTTTACATATGTAGTTCATTGTTAATACACTTAATGATATATTTACTTATCATTTAACATAATTAACCAAGTGTATCAATATCTTAATATGATTCATATGTACCTAGTAAGACGTTGTTATAACGATAATCGTTATATATATCGTTTTCGAGTTTCTTAATTTAATAGTCTCATTTTTATTTATATAACTAATTGTTAAAATACCTAATGAGATACATACTTATAATAAAATCATGTTAACTATATATAACCATATATATGTCATCGTATAGTTTTTACAAGTTTTAACGTTCGTGAATCACCGGTCAACTTGGGTGGTCATTTATCTATATGAAACCTATTCCAATTAATCAAGTCTTAACAAGTTTGATTGCTTAACATGTTGGAAACACTTAATCATGTAAATATCAATTTCATTTAATATATATAAATATGTAACAGTTCGGGTCACTACACCTGCAAACCAAAGAAGTCTCTCGTATCCAATAAACACCGTGACCACTACAAATAACCCAGAGAAGCACCGAGCCCACCGATTAAGTACTAATCTCCATTCGGGAAGAAAAAGACCCCGAGTGACTACCCCAGCAAACATCAATTTTTTGAAGTCAACCATGTCAACTACGTCGGCAACGGCACCGAGTCCACCCGAATAACTCGATAACGGGATAAATGGAATGAACGAACCAAACAAGCACCAATCAAACAGATCAAAATCTAGGATCACACCATAAAGACACCGGTTCATTTCCACCAAGTTTTTAAAGATTTACAAACCCGAGAACTCTAGCAACAAAACAGTAGCTTGCTATCGCCGGTAGCAACCAGCCAACACCGGTAGTCGCCAGCGACAACCAACCACCACCAACACCATGGTAGGCCCCCAACAACTACTAGCGGCCACCAACAACAACGAGAGACGCCAACTAAAATGCCCCGTTCATATTGATTATAAACGTTTCATATTAATTGGTTTCTTTGCTAGGTTTTGACCTCTATATGAGACGTTTTTCAATTCTTGCATTCGTTTTTTAAAAACAACCATAACCTTTATTATTGAATAAAGGTCTTAATGACATAATTTAGATTGTCTATCAAAGACAATCTCCTCAAATAAATAAGTTTTTACACAACCCATTACAATATGATCAAATATATTACAACAAATACTCTGAATGCAAGTTTAAATAATATAAACAATTATGCCGACTCCAAATCTTGACCTTCGGTTGGCATATGACAGCGAAAGCATTTTTAATATTCACCTGAGAATAAACATGCTTAAAACATCAACAAAAATGTTGGTGAGTCATTGGTTTAATTTCTATATAATAATCATAACATTAAATAAGCCACAAGATTTCATTTAATCAAATGCGCAGGATCATTACAACTGCAAAAATCATTCATACGATGAGTCGCCTGGTAACTGACCTTAACATAGAGTGCTTAAGATATCTGGCATCATACATTCCACTATTCAAATGTATGACAAGAACCCTTTGAAGTACTAAAGCATTTTCACTATTCAAAAATGGGGGTGGTTGGTGCCCGTAGATCTACCTTTAGGATTCGCGTCAATTAGTGTTTTTCACTAATTCTTAGGTTACCAAGCATAATAATAATAAGTACAGATATCCGGTATAACAAAACAGTCGTAGAATGTAGTTTCATGAACTTGTGCTTATTTTGTAAAACATTTATAAATTTGCATGTATTCTCATCTCAAAATAATTTAGATAGAAAAAATGGGACTATAACTCACTTTCACAGATTACTAATTCGTCGAGAATTAGACTTGGCCACTGGTTGATTTATGAACCTATAACAATATATACATATATTAAAATATGATCGAAATATATTCACAATATTTTCTTTATTACGTGTTGATGATTTTAGTTGTCCAGTTAGCAGTCCAATGTTAGTAGTCCATAATTTTTCGTACATGAATAACTTAATATATATCTTGAATCAATCCACGACCCAGTGTATACATATCTCAGTATTGATCACAACTCAAACTATATATAAATTTTGGAATCAACCTCAACCCTGTATAGCTAACTCCAACATTTGCATATAGAGTGTTTATGGTTGTTCCGCAATATATATATATATAGATGGGTTGACATGATAGGTCGAAACATTGTATACGTGGCTATGGTATCTCAAGATTACATAATATACAATATAAGTTGATTAAGTTATGGTTGGAATAGATTTCTTACAAATTTTCACGTAGCTAAAATGAGTAGTTTTTACCAATTTTGTTTTACCCGTCATTTCTTCGTTTCAAATCCGTTTTGAGTAATTTAAGTGGCTACGGTTTCATATTGAACTTAACTTTATAAAACTAAACAGAAAAAGTATAGGTTTATAGTCGGAAATATAAGTTACAAGTCATTTTTGAAAGAGGTAGTCATTTTCGTCGAAAGAACGACATCTTGATGACTATTTTGAAAAATATACTTTCACTTTGAGTTTAACCATGATTTTTGGATATAGTTTCATATTCATAAGAAAAATCATCTTCCCAGAAGTATAGCTTTTAAATCAAAGTTTTTAATAGTTTTTAATTATCCAAACCAAAACAGCCCCCGGTTGTACTATGACAGCGTATATCCGGTTTTACGGTGTTCTTCGTGTTTCCAGGTTTTAAATCATTAAGTTAGCATATCATATAGATATAGAACATGTGTTTAATTGATTTTAAAAGTTAAGTTAGAAGGATTAACTTTGTTTGCGAACAAGTTTAGAATTAACTAAGCTATGTTCTAGTGATTACAAGTTTAGCTCTTCGAATAAGATAGTTTTATATGGATGAATTGAATGATGTTATGAACATCATTACTACCTCAATTTTTCTGGATAAACCTACTGGAAATGCGAAAAATAGATCTAGCTTCAAAGGATCCTTGGATGGCTTGAAAGTTCTTGAAGTAGAATCATGACACGAAAACAAGTTCAAGTAAGATATCCACTTGAAATAAGATTGTTATAGTTATAGAAATTGAATCAAAGTTTGAATATGAATATTATCTTGAATAAGAAAGATAACCTACTGTAAATAACAAAGGTTTCTTGATCTTAGATGATGAGTTGGAATGGATTAGAAAGCTTGGAAGTAGTCATGAAGACTTGATATGATTCTTGAAGTGTTCTTGAAAGATGGTTGTTTTTATGATGATTAAAGCTTGTAATTGAAGCTAAAAGATGGTTAAAATGCTTGGAGATGATCAAGTATGATGTTAGGAGTATTTTGAGAGAGAAATTGAAGTGTAAGTATGAGAAAATGGAGTGAAGAAATGGTGTGCATTCATGAATACGTTTTTTACATTTTATAAAGAAAAAAAGATACTTAAGTTTGTTTTCTTGCTAAATAATTCATGCAAGTTGACAAATGATGATTCCCACATGATCATTAATCATTTAAGGCTGCTAAAGAGTAGATTTTTATTAGTATATATGAATAGTAAATACATCTAGAAGCTGCGTATTATACAAGTACAATACCATACATGTACGAGTAGAATTTTTTATGAAAATGAATGAGAATGTAATTGTAAGCATTTTTGTTAACTAGAAGTACTTTGATATGTGTCTTGAAGTCTTTCAAAAGTGTTTAAATACATCATAATACATTACATGTATATATATTTAACTGAGTCGTTAAGTCATCGTTAGTCGTTACATGTAAGTGTTGTTTCGAAACCTTTAGGTTAACGATCTTGTTAAATATAATTGACCCATTGTTATTACACTTAAATGAGATGTTAAATTGTTATGTTAACATGTTAACATGGTGTATTATCATATCTAATATCATATATATGTGTGAAATACTATTATAACGATAATCGTTACATATATGTATATTGTTTCGAAGTCTTTAAGTTAGTAGTCTCATCTTATATATATAACTCATTGTTATTATACTTAATGAGATACTTAAATATCATTTAATCAAATCATAAATATATATATATATATATATATATATATATATATATATATATATATATATATATATATATATATATATATATATATATATCCAAATATATATTCCTTTAATTAATTATTACGATATATGACGTTCGTGAATCGTCAAACAGACTGGGTGTCCAAACATTTGTATAAAATTCATTCCAAATAACCAAGTCTTAATGAGTTTGATTGCTTAACATGTTGGAAACATTTAATTATGTAAATATTAATCTTATATATATTAGCGGAAAAATCCGGGTGGTTACATTATACACTCGTTAAATTAAATTTCGTCCCGAAATTTGGAATAGTACCTAGTTAACGTGCGATATCGGTAAACAGATGTGGATACTTCTGCTTCATTTGGTCTTCTCGTTCCCAAGTGAATTCAGGTCCTCTACGAGCATTCCACCGAACCTTAACGATTGGTATCTTACTTTGTTTGAGTCGTTTGACCTCACGATCCATAATTTCGACGGGTTCTTTGATGAAATTTAGTTTCTCGTCAATTTTAATCTCGTCTAAAGGAATAATGAGATCTTCGGTAGCTAGGCATTTCTTCAGGTTTGGAACATGAAAGGTGTTATGAATCTTTTATAATTGTGGAGGTAGCTCAAGTCGATAGGCTACTGGCCCAATACGTTTTTCAATCTTGAATGGCCCAATGTATCTTGGGCTCAATTTCCCTTGCTTTCTAAAACGAATAACCCCTTTCCAAGGTGATACCTTAAGCATAACCATATCACCCTCCTCAAACTCTGAAGGTTTCCTTCTAACATCTGCGTAGCTCTTTTGCCGACTCCGGGCTATTTTCAATCGTTGCTGAATCTGAATGACCTTGTCGGTAGTTTCTTGGATAATTTCTGGACCTGTAATCTGTTTTTCCCTCACATCACTCCAACAAATCGGAGACCTGCACTTCCTCCCATAAAGTGCCTCGAATGGTGCCGCCTCAGTACAAGAATGGTAGCTGTTGTTGTCGAAAAACTCAGCTAACGGTAGATGTCGATCCCAACTGCTTCCAAAATCAATAACACATGCTCGTAGCATGTCTTCGAGTGTCTGAATCATCCTTTCACTCTGCCCATCAGTTTGTGGATGATAGGCAGTACTTAAATCTAGACGCGTTCCCAACGCTTCGTGTAATGCCTGCCAGAATCTGGAAGTAAATCTGCTATCACGATCAGAGATAATAGAGATTGTTATACCATGTCTAGAAACAACTTCTATACCATCCTTTTTTTTTATTGGCAGAAAGTGTGCTGACTTAGTAAGACGATCGACTATTACTCAAATCATATCATAACCACCTGCGGTTCGCGGTAACTTAGCAATGAAATCCATGGTAATGTTTTCCCATTTCCATTCTGGGATTTTAGGTTGTTGGAGTAGACCCGATGGTTTCTGATGCTCAGCTTTGACTTTAGAACAAGTCAAACATGCTCCTACATATGTGGCTATATCGGCCTTCATTCATGGCCACCAAAAGTTTCTCTTGAGGTCTTGGTACATTTTCCCCGCTCCGGGATGTATTGAATATCTGGTTTTATGTGCTTCATCTAGTACCACTTTCCTCAAATCCCCATTCTTTGGTACCCAAATTCTTTTAGCTAAATACCTGGTTTCGTCTTTCCGAATATTAAGCTATTTTTCTAATCCTTTGGGTATTTCCCTTCCAAAAATTCCTTCCTTCAAAACCTCCTGTTGTGCCTCTTTTATTCGAGTAGTAAGATTAGTATGAATAATCATGTTCATAGCTTTTACTCGAATAGGTTCTCTTTCCTTTCAACTCAAGGCATCGGCTACCACATTTTCTTTCCCCGGGTGGTAACGGATTTCACAATCATAATCATTTAGCAGCTCAACCCATCTACGCTGCCTCATGTTTAGTTGCTTTTGATTTAAAATATGTTGGAGACTCTTGTGGTCAGTGTATACGATAAACTTGACCCCATATAGATAATGCCTCCACATCTTTAATGTAAAAACAACGGCGCCCAATTCCAGATCGTGTGTGGTGTAGTTTTGTTCATGAATTTTGAGTTGTCGAGAAGCATATGCAATCACCTTCTTCCGTTGCATAAGAACACACCCAAAACCCATTCTTGATGCGTTGCAGTAGATAATGAAATCTTCCATTCCGTCAGGAAACAATAAAATAGGTGCAGTAGTCAACTTCTTTTTCAACAATTGGAAGGAACCCTCTTGTTCGGAAGTCCATTCATACTTCTTCCCCCTTATGTGTCAAGGCAGTTAAAGGTTTGGCTACTCGGGAGAAATCTTGAATAAATCTCCTATAATAACCAGCTAAACCCAAAAATTGACGTATTTGCGTTGGAGTTTTCGGGGTTTCCCATTTTTTGATGGATTCGATCTTGGCAGGATCAACTTTGATTCCATTACTACTGACTACGTGACCAAGAAATTGTACTTCATTTAACCAAAAAGCACATTTAGAGAACTTAGCATAAAGTTGCTCTTTTCTTAACAACTCTAACACAAGTATCAAGTGTTGTTCGTGTTCTTGGTTATTCTTCGAATAAATAAGGATGTCATCAATAAAGACAATAACAAACTTATCTAAATATGGACTACATACTCGGTGCATGAGGTCCATGAAAACTGTGGGTGCATTGGTTAGACAGAATGACATAACCATGAATTCGTAATGGCCATAACGAGTTCTGAAGGTTGTTTTTGGTATATCGGCTTCTTTAACCATCAGTTGATGATAACCCGACCTTAAGTCGATTTTGGAGTATACGCTCGAACCTTAGAGTTGATCAAATAGGTCGTCGATTCGTGGTAAAGGGTATCGGTTTTTGATGGTTACTTTGTTCAGCTCACGGTAATCGATACACATAAAGACCCATCTTTCTTTTTAACGAACAAAATTGGAGCTCCCCATGGTGACGTACTCGGTCGGATAAAACCACGTTCTAATAATTCTTGTAGCTGACTTTGTAATTCTTTCATTTCGGTGGGCGCAAGTCTATATGGAGCATGAGCTATTGGTGCGGCTCCTGGTACAAGATCAATTTGAAATTCAATGGATCGGTGTGGAGGTAGTCCCGGTAATTCGTTCGGAAACACCTCAGGAAATTCTCTTGCAACAGGAACGTCATCGATTTTCTTTTCTTCTTTTTCAACCTTCTCGACGTGTGCTAGTATGGCAGAGCAACCTTTTCTTATTAGTTTGTGCGCCTTCAAACTACTAATAAGATTTAATTTGGTATTACCCTTTTCTCCGTACACCATTAAGGGTAACCCGTTTTCTCTCGGAATGCGAATCGCCTTCTCGTGACAAACAACTTCAGCTTTCACCTTGGACATCCAGTCCATTCCAATAATTACGTCGAAGCTTCCCAATTCCACCGGTATCAAATCAATTGCAAAAGTTTCGCTAACTAAACTAATTTTTCAATTTCGACAAATTTTATCAACCTTAATTAGTTTACCGTTTGCTACTTCAACTATACACTTGTTATCTAAAGGCGTTAACGGGCAATTTAATTTAGCACAAAATTCTCTACTCATATAACTTCTGTCGGCACCCGAATCAAATAAAACATAAGCAGGTGTATTGTTGATAAGAAACGTACCCGTAACAAGCTCCGGGTCTTCCTGTGCTTTCTTCCCATTAATGTTGAAGGCTCTCCCACGGCCTTGTCTATTTCAATTCCTGCACTGGTTTATGGTATGGCCCGGTTTTCCACATCCATAGCAAACAATGCCGTTATTATTTGTTCCAGCATTATTTACTCCTTTGTTTCTATTTGGTCCATAGACTTCACACTTTGCCGCAATATGGCCATTCCTATTACACTTGGTACATAATTCTCTACAAAACCATTTCGGATGAAACGTATCACACCTGGGGCATATAGTTCTTTGCCTTGTCGTTGTCGTTGTTGTTGTTGTTGTTGTTGTTGTTGTTGTTGTTGTTGTTAGGGTTATTGTTGTTGAGTCGTTTGTTGTTGTTATTGTTGTGATTGGGATTGTTGTTGTTGTTATTATTATTGGGATGGTTGTTGCGGTTATTGTTGCGGTTGTTGTTGCGATTATTGTTGTTGTTGGGGTGGTTGCGATTGTTGTTATAGTTGTTGTTTTGATTGTTGTTGTTGTACTGGTGACCCTGATCACTGCTTTCCTCCCACTTTCTTTTTCCCTGTTTCATTATGGCCTCCTCGACTGCTACTTTCTTTATCCTTCCTGTAATTTGGCCTATCAATTTGTGGGCTATACGGCTCGCTTTCTGCATTGTTGCTGGATCGTTAGCACCTACATGCTCTTGGATTCGTTCCAGCAACCCTTTTATGAATGCTTTAATTTTGGCTTCTTCGTCCTCAAATGCTCCAGGACACATTAAATCCAGTTCATTGAAACGTCGCTCGTAGGTAGTGACATCTAACCCTTGGGTTGTCAGTGCTTTAAGCTCTGTCTTGAGCTTGTTGATTTCGGTTCTGGGACGGTACTCTTCCGTCATCATGTGCTTGAAAGCGGACCATGGAAGTGCGTACACGGTATTCTGTCCTACGTAATCCATGTAGGTATTCGACCATGTCAAAGCAGTACCCCTGAAAGCATGTGTGGCATATTTAACTTTATCCTCTTCTGCGCAGTTGCTGATTGCGAACAAGGCTTCAACCTTCTCTGTCCACCCCTTTAGTCCAACGGGTCCTTCAGTTCCTTCAAACTCATTGGGTTTGCAGGCCATAAAAGCTTTGTAGGAACATCCTACCCGGTTGCCATTGTTTCCTCCACTGCTGGAACCCGATTGGTTATTGTTGTTCATTACATTCACCACTGCAGCCATATTTGCAGCGAAAGCTTGAAGTTCTTCTGTGTTCAATTGTTGTTGTCTAGTAGCTGGAGGAGCCATTTCCTTCAAAAATAGCCGACTGAGTTAATCATATAAAATTTTAGAAGTAGCTAAAAAGTATTTTGTAGCTTAATATGAACTTATTATTATAAAAGTTTTTTCTTCATATTAGCGTGTTATAACTATAATAATGTTCATACTTAGCAGCTAACACATAAGTTAACTACTAAAATTCTAATATGAAAAACTATGGTAAATTATTACGTTACTACGTAATAATAAGTTGTAATAATAATAATAAACCTTCCATGCTTATTCTTATTATTATACAATCATAAGGAAAATTACATTGCGGATTTTCTTAAAAATTAAACATACAATATAATACATATTATACAATGCATGGAATACAGGATAGCTGCCGATGGTTCAAGAACGGTGAGATTTCTTAGATGTTGACGTTGTTTCTTTCTCGGCCAAACATTTGGATTTTCTTTTGGATAGTTCTTTTTCCAATTCCTCCTAATTGGTTCTTTCGGCTAATTGTTTGGGGGCAAAACCAACAGTCGTTATACGAGCGGCCATTTTATAAACTGGTCTCTTAGGTGGTTCAGGTGGATGATTACAAACATTTTGAGTCATAATAGGTTCATCGGGTTTGAGATCGGGTATAACAGCCAAAGATTTTCCCAAATCACGTTGTGGTTCAGTAATTTCCACAACTTCTTCAGGATCCTCTTCTTCGGGTTCCTCTTCGGGATCTTCTTCTGGATCCTCTTCTGGAACCTCTAATGGCAATTGTGAATCTTCCCAATTTTCCCAACAATTTTCCACTTTAATGGTAGCACCAAAAGTTAACTTTTCCGTTGGTTCATAAGTCGTACGCTTTGACTCAGCCTCCGAATCACTTAATAAGTAAATGAAATCTGAATCACTAGAGATGCTTATATGATCGGATGAAGTCATCTATCACATAATAGCAGGCACGTTAAGAGAATGATATATCTTATAATATTTATATGTTAATAATCTTATGTTTCCAGCAATTATATTAAGCAATCATTTTTTTAAAATAATTACGGTCGAAGTCCAGACTCACTAATGCATCAAAAATCAGTTAGACACACTAATGAAAAATTTTCTGATTCTCTAAGACCAATGCTCGGATACCAACTGAAATGCCCCGTTCATATTAATTATAAACATTTCATATTAATTGGTTTTTCTTTGCGAGGTTTTGACCTCTATACGAGACGTTTTTCAAAACTTGCATTCGTTTTTTAAAAACAACCATAACCTTTATTATTGAATAAAGGTCTTAATGACATAATTTAGATTGTCTATCAAAGACAATCTCCTCAAATAAATAAGTTTTTACACAACCCATTACAATATGATCAAATATATTACAACAAATACTCCGAATGCAAGTTTAAACAATATAAACAATTATGCCGACTCCAAATCTTGACCTTGGGTTGGCATACGATAGCAGAAGCATTTTTAATATTCACCTGAGAATAAACATGCTTAAAATGTCAACAAAAATGTTGGTGAGTCATAGGTTTAATTTATATATAATAATCATAACATTTAATAAGCCACAAGATTTTATTTAATCAAATGCGCAGGATCATTACAACTGCAAAAATCATTCATACGATGAGTCGCCTGGTAACCGACCTTAACATAGAGCGCTTAAGATATCTGGTATCATACATTCCACTATTTAAATGTATGACAAGAACCCTTCGAAGTACTAAAGCATTTCCACTATTCGAAAATGGGGGTGGTTGGTGCCCGTAGATCTACCTTTAGGATTCGCGTCAATTATTGTTTTTCACTAATTCTTAGGTTACCAAGCATAATAATAATAAGTACAGATATCCGGTATAACAAAACAGTCGTAGAATGTAGTTTCATGAACTTGTGCTTATTTTGTAAAACATTTATAAATTTGCATGTATTCTCATCCCAAAATAATTTAGATAGTAAAAATGGGACTACAACTCACTTTTACAGATTACTAATTTGTCGAGAATTAGACTTGGCCACGGGTTGATTTATGAACCTACAACAATATATACATATATTAAAATATGATCGAAATATATTCACAATATTTTCTTTATTACGTGTTGATGATTTTAGTTGTCCAGTTAGCAGTCCAATGTTAGTAGTCCATAATTTGTCGTACATGAATAACTTAATATATATCTTGAATCAATCCACGACCCAGTGTATACATATCTCAGTATTGGTCACAACTCAAACTATATATATATATATATTTTTTGGAATCAACCTCAACCCTGTATAGCTAACTCCAACATTTGCATATAGAGTGTCTATGGTTGTTCCGCAATATATATATATATATATATATATATATATATATATATATATATATATATATATATATATATATATATATATATATATATATATATATATATATATATATATATAGATGGGTCGACATGATAGGTCGAAACATTGTATACGTGTCTATGGTATATCAAGATTACATAATATACAATATAAGTTGATTAAGTTATGGTTGGAATAGATTTCTTACAAATTTTCACGTAGCTAAAATGAGTAGTTTTACCAATTTTGTTTTACCCGTCATTTCTTCGTTTCAAATCCATTTTGAGTGATTTAAGAGGCTACGGTTTCATATTGAAATTAACTTTATGAAACTAAACAAAAAAATTATAGGTTTATAATCGGAAATATAAGTTAAAAGTCGTTTTTGAAAGAGGTAGTCATTTCCGTCGAAAGAACGACATCTTGATGACTATTTTGAAAAACATACTTTCACTTTGAGTTTAACCATGATTTTTGGATATAGTTTCATATTCATAAGAAAAATAATATTCCCAGAAGTATAGCTTTTAAATCAAAGTTTTTCATATTTTTAATTATCCAAACCAAAACAGCCCCCCGGTTCTACTATGACGGCGTATATCCAGTTTTACGGTGTTCTTCGTGTTTCCAAGTTTTAAATCATTAAGTTAGAATATCATATAGATATAGAATATGTGTTTAATTGATTTTAAAATTTAAGTTAAAAGGATTAACTTTGTTTGCGAACAAGTTTAGAATTAACTAAACTATGTTCTAGTGATTACAAGTTTAGCTCTTCGAATAAGATAGTTTTATTTGGATGAATCGAATGATGTTATGAATATCATTACTACCTCAAGTTTTCTGGAGAAACCTACTGGAAATGAGAAAAATAGATCTAGCTTCAAAGGATCCTTGGATGGCTTGAAAGTTCTTGAAGTAGAATCATGACACGAAAACAAGTTCAAGTAAGATTTCCACTTGAAATAAGATTGTTATAGTTATAGAAATTGAATCAAAGTTTGAATATGAATATTACCTTGAATAAGAAAGATAACCTACTGTAAATAACAAAGATTTCTTGATCTTAGATGATGAGTTGGAATGGATTAGAAAGCTTGGAAGTAGTCATGAAGACTTGATATGATTCTTGAAGTGTTCTTGAAAGATGGTTGTTTTTATGATGATTAAAGCTTGTAATTGAAGCTAAAAGATGGTAAAAATACTTGGAGATGATCAAGTATGATGTTAGGAGTATTTTGAGAGAGAAATTGGAGTGTAAGTATGAGAAAATGGAGTGAAGAAATGGTGTGCATTCATGAATACATTTTTTACATTTTATAAAGAAAAAAAGATACTTAAGTTTGTTTTCTTGCTAAATAATTCACGCAAGTTGACAAATGATGGTTCCCACATGATCCTTAATCATTTAAGGCTACTAAGGAGCAGATTTTTATTAGTATAGATGAATAGTAAATACATCTAGAAGCTGTATATTATACGAGTACAATACCATACATGTACGAGTAGAATTTTTGATGAAAATGAATGAAAATGTAATTGTAAGCATTTTTGTTAACTAGAAGTACTTTGATATGTGTCTTGAAGTCTTTCAAAAGTGTATAAATACATCATAATACATTACATGTATATATATTTAACTGAGTCGTTAAGTCATCGTTAGTCGTTACATGTAAGTGTTGTTTCGAAACCTTTAGGTTAACGATCTTGTTAAATATAATTGACCTATTGTTATTACACTTAAATGAGATGTTAAATTGTTATGTTAACATGTTAACATGGTGTATTATCATATCTAATATCATATATATGTGTGAAATACTATTACAACGATAATCGTTACATATATGTATATTGTTTCGAAGTCTTTAAGTTAGTAGTCTCATCTTATATATATAACTCATTGTTATTATACTCAATGAGATACTTAAATATCATTTAATCAAATCATAAATATATATATATATATATATATATATATATATATATATATATATATATATATATATATATATATCCAAATATATATTCCTTTAATTAATTATTACGATATATGATGTTCATGAATCGTCAGACAGACTGGGTGTCCAAACGTTTGTATAAAATTCATTCCAAATAACAAAGTCTTAATGAGTTTGATTGCTTAATATGTTGGAAATATTTAATTATGTAAATATTAATCTTATATATATATTAGCAGAAAAATCCGGGTCGTTACATTATACACCCGTTAAATTAAATTTCGTCCCGATAACCAAGTCTTAATGAGTAGTTACTTAATATATATGTATGAACTTTGTCTTGCTATGTGTTACAAGTCAAAAAACCATCAACTTGTATTTGGACTACTTCAATATATGCTTATGCTACTTGGATAATATTTAATGTGTCACAATCTAGTGATCTTAAAACGTTGAAGAATCATTAACACACATAGGATTTTCCTAAGTCTAGAATCAAGTTTAAGAATGGTTTAGACTTCATTAACTTGATGTCTTATAACATGCTTAATTGATATTACTTGTTTCACTTGTTAAAACATCATGAACACACTTAATTAATTCACAAACAAGCTTAAATTTGAATATTATTGAGCTTTGTGATTAAGTGGGTTGTTGTCTTTAATGACATGTTGACCAACCAATAAGACTTTAGCAAATGTGTTAATTACAAATAAAAGATTATGAAAAAACTGAGATTGCCTCAAATGATTTTCTTGACTTGTATCCAAGAATGTTAGACTTACCACATTGAACATGACAAGCCATTATCAAGGCAATACATCCAAGGTAAATGAATACTTAATGCATATAGTACTTGTATAGGATGTTGGGTATCTTTTCAAGAATGTTAGACTTACCACTTTGAACATGACAAGCCACTATTAAGGCAATACATCCAAGGTAAATGAATACATTATGCATATAGTACTTGTATAGAATATTGGGTATCTTTTGAAGGTATTAAATGAAGTAAAGAGTCCAAAGATTCAAGTTCAAAACTGATTCAAACGGCTATACAACGGTTAAAAGTTTTGGACTGGACCGCATGCGTTCGACCCATGGTCGACCGTGGTCCAAGCCACCGCAACGACTATATTTTTATCTGTCCATATAATTAGCAAGACTTAGAGAACTTTGTGACTTGACCCCCTTGCATACTTCAACTCAAAATCATCAAAGAATCACAAGATCATAGATTATAGAAGGGGTTGTAAACTTACTATCAGATTACTATCTTTGTAAGTTTACTTAGTGTTGTATTAATCCTTAGTATTGTCTTAGGATTGTCATCACTAGAAAAGGTGAGTCTTGTACTTTATAACTAGAAGCATATGCAAGCTTAGCTATCATCTTCCTTAAAAGGGAATTAGGAAGTTGATTAATTCCATTGGGGATTAATACTTGTCTACGGTGAAAACAAGTTGATCTAAGTTAGAGGTAATCTTTCAAATGGATAGAAGGATTAGTTTTGTTGTCTAAGGAGAAGTACATGACCTGTAAATCGGATCTCCACCTGAATTGGAGAAAGATGCTTAGAGAAGCAAAACTCTCGATTAGTGAATCGGGAAGTGGATTAAGGTAGATTAGTTAACATCCACCCGAACCACTATAAATCCTTGTGTTTATGTTCTTTACTTTACATTCCACACTACTACAAATATAAACACTACACACATTGTTTGAGTTGATTAAGTTGATAATCGAAAAGGTTTTAAAAATCTCATTAAGTAACTATTCACCCCCACCCTTCTAGTTACTTACAATTGGTATCTGAGCGGTTGCTCGAACATTTGCACTAGAAACGTTTTTGATTGAGTTAAAAATCACTTTGTGCAAGAATCCGAGTCAAACGTTTCTGGGATAAGCTTAAACAATGGCATACTTTGAAGGATTGGCTAGAGAAGCACTAATATTTGATAGAGATGATGTCTATGTGTGGAAATTAAGATTCGAGATATATGTCAAATCAAAGGATTATGACATATGGAGGATCATCAAGGTAGGATACCTTGTTCCTCAAGAATCTTCAAACGTAGTGCACAAAACGTTCTAAAATGATGAAGTAGTAAACAAAGTGCTAAAATAATTTGACGATATATCACTACTTCATAAAGTTCTTCCAAGTGAAGAAAGGATTAAAATTCTTTCATGTGAAAGTGCATATGAATGTTGGGATACACTATGTCCTCATGTTGAAGAAGCCTCAAGTTGCTTGAAGAATAATGAGTTCAAGGAAGAGCTAACAAGACTCGAATGTTTTGGTGGGAATTGGTTAGATGATCAAGATGGAGATGAAGACTTTTGTCTCATGGGTTCAAGATACTCTCCAAGCCAACATGCTCGTAGTGAAGACGAGGTGGAATCTTTCTTCCAAGAAGAAGAAGGCGAGAACTCAATCGTTCAAAGAAATAAGGTACATGTATTCTATCCTTCTAATTATGAAGAATTGCTAGATGAGTACAAAGCGGTAAAATTTGTGTATACTAGAAGTTGTGACAAAGTGAAATAGTTGGAAAAAGAGTTACAAACGGTTAATCAACTCAACAAAGTTTTAATTGATGAAAACAATTATTTGAAAAGGTCTTTAAATGACAAAAATTGTTTTAAAAACAAAATTGTTTTGAAATTAAGTCACAACTCTAGTAGGCATAAACAAAGTACTCTAAGTCCAAGGCTAATCATTAGGAAAGTTGAAAACTTAGGAAGGATAAACAAATCTAGCAATTCAATGAGAGGGATAAGTCAAGGGTTGGGTAACCTTAGGATCAATGAGAATTAATGATCAAACAATAAGGAAAGAGGATTGTGCATTTAAAACTTAATGTGTTTTAAGAACATTAGTCAATGTGTCACTATTTCAAATTGCACATCCTCAAAGTGATTATAAGGGATACTTAAAGTGACTATGCTTAGCTTAGGAATGAATACTTACATGAAAAGATTGCATGCTAGATGTAGGTCAATGTGCCTTATGTGTATAATATAGTATATATATGTGTGTGTGTATATATATATATATATATATATACATATGTGTCATTGATGATGAAACATCAATTTGATGTGATCATACAATGTTAAGCAAAGAAAACTTGTCCTCAAGTATTCTATAGAACGACAAAATCGCCAAAACGTGTTTGACTTGAAGAAACGGACAAAGTTCACCATCCTAAGTTGCACGGTCGAACCACGGCATACCGCATGCTCAACCGCATAGCTCTCCTTCTCCACGGCCTACCCTACGGTCGACTGCACTAAAACTGCACGGGTCCTGACGGCCTTTTATTCTAACTTCTAGCCCTCATTTCTCATTCTATTCAAAATCTATTTTCACCCCCTCTCTCCCACGGTTCAAGACCTCAAACCGCACGCTGAAGAATTTGCTCTCACTTATCCTTAATCTTCACTCTCGGTAAGATTAATCTGAATTCCCTTCATCCATTTGTGTTGGTATGATGAAATCTTCAAACATTGTTTAAAGAAACCCTAATTAGAAAATTCTACTCAAAATTGATGCTAATAACCAAATCTGTTCATGAAAACTTCTAAAAACTTTGAAATCATGATTAACAATGCATCAATTCAAGTTATGAATTCTAGGGTTCATCATATAACTACATTAAGTTTTCATAAGTTCATTGTTCACATGGTTCAAGAACATTTTTACTAATGAAGAGTAATAATTTAGAAATTAGTAACATCAAAACACTCGTGTATTGATGAAAATCAAGCTTGCAAAACACGAACACATGTGAACATTATGAAAATCACTAATAATCTAATGTGAAAATCCATTGTCACCAAAAGAGGGTGAGAATGTGAAGAATGTTAACATCAAAACACTAGGTATGGATGATAACCAAGTTGACAAATTATTGTCATGTATGAACATTCATATATTTATAAATACGTTCCCACCACAAGAGGGTGAGAATGTGAAGGAATTTAACATTAAAAACACTCTTGTGTTTTTGATTAACTAAGTTTACAAAACATAGATTACACAATTGAGTCATTTGTACGTACACTTTGAATTAAGTTGAAGTGTTATTGTATAGGAAATGACGAGCAAAGGAAAAGCCATCTATAATCCTCCTCCAAATGAAGGAAAGTCCGTGTATAATAGGGAATTCATAATCACAAGGAAGATTGCGGAAGGAAGGATGATCAAAATTGAAGACTTTCCTGAGACAATTCATGCGTTTACGAATTTGGGATGGAATGCATTTCTTAATCTTGAAGGTCCCATATATACCACATTGGTTCGTGAATTCTATGCAAGTTTCATATTTAAGGAAGAAAATATTATGGTTAGAGTTAACAAGAATCGATACAATCTAACACTCGAAGACTTAGGAAGAATTTTGGAAGTTCCTACTGACGGAAGACGATTCTTCCAAACAGGCCACAGTCTCACTTATCTTCCATCCTTCATAGATGCTAATCGAGCAATTAAGGAACTGTGTCTAAGGAACATGTCAAAAAGTGAGATACTTGAGCGCGGTGTTCTTAGGAGATACTTGCATCCTAGGTATGACATTTGGAACAAAGTGATTGATTACAACATTTACTTTAAACTAGAAAATCACGCAAATGTCCATGCCACTCAATTTACTCTCTCTGGTGCTTGAAAACAGAGAACATGTTGACATGACTTATCTCATGACAAAAAGGATGAGCAATGTTCCTAAGGATACTTCTAGAGCCCTTCTATATGGGATGCATCTCAACAAGCTATTTGCTCATTTTAAGATCACCCATAATGAGCAACAACCTATATCTCATCTACCGCTTAACCGAAATACAATTACAATATGGGGATATGAGTCAGAAGGACATATAAATGAAGATGATGATTCTGATGTAATCGAGCAAGTGCATGAAGAAATGCTCAATGCTCGTGTCATTCTGGACAACATATCAGATAGTGATGAGGAAGAAATCTTGGAAGAGTCACGAGACTCATTCTATGGTTTAGACACTGATTCAAAATTGGAGAGAATTTATTTGAATCAAAACAAGGCTGAAAATACCAATCTAAGATTAAGAAGTTGGTAAAGAAAGTCATGAAGGCTATATCATGCCAAAGGAATGATGATGTGGAATATTCAAGGCATGTAGGAGAAGGAAGCCAAAGACATAGATAGTATAATCATGATTTCTATCAATGTAATGAAAATTATTCTTCTAAACATTCAATAGTTTATTTCAATAAATAGTTGTTACTTGAATGAATGATTTGAACAAAGATAGAAAGTGTGCGGTCGAGATCACGGTCGACTGCAGTCTGAGCAGCAGACTACCTGTCAGCTTTTTATCTTTTCGTTTGGAGAAGAATTTAATGCACAATAAATTCTCAAACAAGGATTTAAGTGCATTTAGTAGGCTGAATCATAATTAACTTCAATGAACATAAACTATCATTCTTAACTATGATTCATTTCCTTAAAAGATTCAATTACTTCAAAAAAGAAAAATGTTTGGAAGACTCATCTCTTTATAAGGAAGGCACTAACATGCAAGTTCTTCACAATCCTATCCTTCATAATGAATCATTCAATCAACTTAACATTGTCGGTTTTTTATTCATTCTATAACCTTCCTTTGTCCTCTCCCGAAGATGTCAAGGATTTGGTCAACCAAAATGTGTTACTACTCAGCTCACGACCAATAGCCGAAGGTTGTCAAGTCATAGTGGAACATTTTCCTGAATTTCTCGTCGAAAAATTTGCAACAATCCAATGGGATGCCTTTTTAACTCTTAAGGGTCCTGTTCACTCTACCATTGTTCGAGAATTTTATGCCAACTATGAACTTACTTCAACAATCGAAATCAAGTTTCATTTGTTTCACATGGAATACTCCATGACTCTTCAAGAGTTTGGGAAAATAATGCATGTTCCTTGTGAAGGAGTCGAATTCTTTAATCATAGCCCAAACCTCAATCGTCTTCCTGTGTTTGTCTCAAAAGTTGACATCATAATAACCTTTTGCCAACCTCCCATCAACCACATCTCCATTCAAAGTGAGGGTCTCCAAGCTTATCATCTTGCTCCCAAATATGAATTTTGGCTCCAAGTCATAAACGAGAATGTGTTATGTAAAGCTGAAAGCCTCTTCCCTCAAGTACATGACAGTGAAGCTGCTCTTCTATGGTGTCTTAAGCACCATATTTCGGTTAACGTGGCATTCTTCATGGCAAAGAGGATGAATGGACTTGTTCATGGTGATTATCTTCCTCTTCCGTATGGATCTCATCTCACCAAACTCTTCATGCACTTAAATGTTCAAGCGTTACACCTTGATAATCTAACCACCCCTACAATCAACTATGATTCAGTTAGAGCATTCAATGAATTGACTGAAGATGAAGACACACCTGCTCGGAGCACAACCGGGTCTGAAGAAAGTGTAAAGGATGATCAGTTCATCTCTCTGTTGTCACCCATCCAGCGTGCCGTGTTTCATCATCAGAATCGACGAACCTACAAACTACTAAGAAAGTTCTTAGTTAAGTTCACTTGTGGAGGAAGCACTTCTCATCCTTATGATAGACCCTAAACAACTTCCATGTAATCTGTCACGACCCTACTTTTTCCGTTATCTTTTTTGTTAATTATTTAACGGCCGTTAACTGTTAGTGTGCCACGTCATTTCTATGACCTATATTATTATTTTTAATATATATATATATATATATATATATATATATATATATATATATATATATATATATATATATATATATATATATATATATATATATATATATTAATTATTATGTGTTATGTGAATATTTGTATTCATATTTTAATTTATACGTTTCTACGTCTCGCGGATTTCCATCCGGCGAATCTTTTTGGTTTTCAAACCAACGGTCGAGTTTTTGGGACATTTAAATCCTAAATATTTTAAATATAATATTTTAAGATCATATTATTATATGGTGTATTTATATTTATTTTTTGTCGCGAGTTTGTCATCTTTCCGGATTTTTAATCGCGTAAGCGTGTTTTTGCGTTTCGGGACTCGTTCGGGCTTTCGGGCCATCAGGAAATTATAATTTATCAAAAGTGGACCCATAGGGCCTACCCCCATGCAAGTTTCGGCCGAAGCCAAGGGGGGAGGGGGTTAACACTCCTTATTTTTCATTATTTGATATTTTTATCTTATCACTTCTAAATTTATCCAAAAACCTAGTTCTATTTTGTGCTCTCCCTTTTTTCTCTCCCCTTTCCATCGCCATACATCACCAACATCACCATCATCATCTAAAATTAAAGCTTGGATCTAGGAGTGATTAGTACCAACGCGTTCCTCTCGTTCTTCTCTACGCGATTACATAGATCGTTTCTTGATTAAGATATAAACCCTAACCCTAGAATTTTTAATTTTTCATTTATTTACTTTATTTTGATGATTATTTAGTAGTATGATGTTTGTGGATTATTGTAATGGTGTTTGTATGCATAGATGTACTCATAATCACATGTTTGTTAAATTCTGGACAGCAGCTTTTTCGTGTATTCTGGGTTTGTGACTGAGATAAATGTTAAAATAAAGTATGTAAATGAGTTCCTCTCATTAATACATTAATTTTAGACTCCGGATTCATGTCGTTTCGATTCCCGGAGCCCTAGTTAAGATCAAATTACTATTTTGTTAAAATTGAAATGTGGATTGACATGAAACAAGTTTTGTCAGACTTTGTGACCTTCCTTGGTGTCTTTAGGGTGTGTTAGTGTGTTAGGACTGATTGTGGGACGAACTTTCATGTTCGGGTCACTTAAATCCGAGCCACGGTTCACCCGTTTCGACTAAAACACGGTTTTGTGTAAATTGAAGGTCAAAGTGGTGTCATGGCTGATTACCATGACTTGTGGACTGTTCTTGGTGTGTTCTTGAGTGCATCATTGTGTCGGGTGGTTTGAATAGGCGGAGATGCATATAAGGCTCGCCAAAAATCGACACCCGAGACTCAAGATACAACCCGATGAACTTTTGAATTAAAACTTATGTTTAATTCTAAAACTTATGATAAAAATAATGAAACTCATTATTAATAAATTTCTTATGGTAAAAGAAGTAATTATTATTATTTAAGACTTATGATATAAATATTTATTATATCATTTAATTATTATTTATGATTTAATTAACCTTTTAATTTAACTTATGATTAATGACACTTTTATTATTAATGGAAAATACTTATGATAAGTATTAAATTTATTTTATAAGAATATTATTATAAGACTTATAATGAAGATTAAATAATTATTTAATTATTATAAGACTTAATTATTATTTAATTATGATTTAATTAATTAAATACTTATGATTTAATAATTACATTTAGAAACTTATGATATGATTAATAATTCATTATTAATTAATAATACTTATGATATGATTTAAAATTTATTATTAATTAATAATATTTATATTATGACTAATATTTAATTAATTAATTAACTACTTATGTTATATTAATTATATCATTTCAACTTATATTAACTTTAATAATTCATTTTATTTAATTAAACTTATGTTATGACATAATTATACACTTTTAACTTTAATAAACATTATAACTTATGTTATTATTATAACTTACACTTTTCAAATTAGTGTTGACTATGTTTGACCAAGGTTGACTTTTGAGTTGACTTTCGGTTGACTTTGACTTTCAGTTGACTTTTGTTAACTTTCTAAATAAGAAAACTTTCCTAACTTAAAAACTTTCTAAAAATAGAACTTTCTAAATTTGAAAACTTTCCAAAAATAGAAACTTTCTAAAAATAGAAACTTTCCAAAAATAGAAACTTTTCTAAAATAGAAACTTTTCAAAAATGGAAACCTGCTAAAAATAGAAACTTTCTAAAAATAGAAAGTATGTGTCCGTACGCTATTCCAGTCAAATCGATGCTTGCCGAGTATTGTTCTATGTCTACTTGAAACATGTACAATAGCTATCATACTAAGACTTGACCTAAGTTAGTTATTTATATCGACCTGCTTTATTTATAGGTCGGCGTTGTGATCATTCCTGATCACTTTATTCTATTTGTTGTTCGCTTATTTGTGTAGTTTCTTCAGTTGCTTTTAAGGTGAGTTATAGTCCCGTTTTTACATACTTTTCAAAGTATATTTTTGGGATGTGATTACATGAATTTTCATTTACGTTTAGACACACGTAACAGTTAAATTTAATTATTCATTGTGAGTTGGACAAAAATATTCCCTAGTCTGGTAACTGTAATCATTGGTTTCTACTGATGAACGCGAATCCTATGGATAGATCTATCGGGTTTGACAACCCCATTTCGAGCTAGTCGCGCTAGCAATTTATAATCGGAATATTTAGTACTTCGTAATTTGTTGTAGATACACTGTCTAAGTGTATATTTTTATTGTGTTTGGCAAGGGTAAATAAAGGGTTAAGTGGTTACCAGGTGGCTCATTGATAATGGAATAATGTTTAATGTTTTCTAACATTTTTAAATCTTGTGGTCTAAAGTTTACTTATTTATTTATACCTATAATTCACTCAACCTTTGTGTTGATAGTTTACTTGCATGTTTTCACAGGTACTTGAGTTTTGTGATGCTTTCGCTGTGTTTAGAAGAGTCTGCATGCATTTGGGTAGATTTTATGAAACATTTTATGAAACTTAAGCTTGCATTTTATTTTTGGATAATTTAAACTTGTGGGTTTGTTGGCAAGGTTTTGTGTCAACTTTTGGTTTATTACTATGGTTGGTTGTTTAAAACTACATATTTTGGTTTGTTTCCTTTTTGGAAAACTTTTGAGATAAAAGAATGCAACTTTGTTTATTTAATTCATTTAAGTCCGATCAAGCTATGGGACCAACTGACGGATCCGTTAAGTGTTTTGACGGGGTCATCACTTGTGGTATCAGATCGTTGGTTGTAGGGAACTAGGCGGTCTTAATGTGGTCAACCCGTGGTTTTTAGGGTGCATTAGAGTCTAGTCTACAGCCCGACCTTTTTGCTATAGCATTAATATGTATTTCATTTCGTATAAGTTATATTATTAGCTTTTAAATCTTTTTGGTATGTGGTTTGCGGTTTTGCTGTTTGCAGATGTCGACTTCGAGCGATAACTCCGTTGCTGCTCCTGCTCCACCGTCTCCTGCTAGAAGTCGTGCTAATCAACCAGAGATCGATGATCCTGTTCAATACTATTTTTCTACCATTACTCATATGAACCGGGCTTATAATGAGGTGACACGTATTAACGCCCTTAGTGATTGTTTGCACACTTTGCCACATAATGAAGTTATGGATGAGATCCGTGCCGACATGGGTAACTTTATCACTTTTAAGCATAGGGTTGAGCATGAGAACCGTAAGCGTGATCGAGAAGTTAAGGCTAAGTTTGAGGCTCTCGAGAGCACTGTTCGTGTGTTGAAGGAAGAGTTGGATGTTGTGAAAGGGAAGTTGCGTAAGTATGAGGATCCTGCCGAGACTCATGCTGGACCAGCTTATCATACCCGCTCTAAGCGAATGTGATATGATTATTCATATTGATTATCTATTTCATCAGACTTAATGTCCTTTTTATACATACATTTTGGGTTATGTACGGCGTTTTGCCAAGGATTTTATTAAGATTTTGTTATGGGATATTTTTTTCATTAAGTATGGATGGTTATTTTTATGACGTCTATTATCATTATCATGTTTTATTTCTGATGTTGTGGCTCTTGACATGTTATATTATGCGTAATATATGTTCATGTATGTTAGGTGCTATGTATGTTGTATGATGTTATCATAAAATATGTATGCATGTGATGGTTATTTCTATAACAATCATAACTGTCATGTTATTACTCATAGTGTTAGTTGACTAATATCTTAATGGTTAGTCTTTTCGTGTTTTGATATATTCCTTTATGACACTAGTATTATTCTTGGTACTAACGGATGTGTTATTCTATTTTGAAGATCATGCCTCCAAGAGAGTCCACTGAAGCGCGTATGCAACGCCTGATCAATGAAGGAATTGCTGCTGCTATGGCAGCAAATACTAATGTTAACGCCAATGCGAACAACAACGTGGGATGCTCCCACAAAACTTTTATGGCTGGTCGACCTCAAGAATTCAGTGGTACGGAAGGACCAATAGGGCTTACTCGTTGGTTCGAGAAAATCGAATCTATTTTCAGGGTCAGTCGGGTCCGTGAAGAGGACAAAGTTAGTTTCGCTAGTTGCACTCTCAAGGATAGTGCCTTGACATGGTGGAACAATCTGGTTAGTAGTTTGGGGAACGATGTAGCTTATGGTTTGGCCTGGAATGATTTTAAGGAAAGATTGATCACCCGCTATAGACCTCTGGGTGAGCTTAAGAAGCTAGAGGTTGAGCTCAAGAATTTGAAAATGCATGGCACCGAGTTAGATGCCTATGAGCGAAGGTTTTTCGAGTTAACTTTGCTGTGTCCTACGATTTATGCGGATGAGGACCGCAAAATTGAGGCTTACATTGATGATTTGTCCGAGAAGATTGAACACGGGGTTGAGTCTAGTGAACCCCAGACTATTGAGGCGGCTATGTCTATGGCCCACAAACTTAATGACAAGGTGTTGAGAAGAAGCAAGACTACAGTTGTTGAAAGTAGTGAGGAGGTTGTCAAGAAGGCTGATAATGGGAAACGAAAGTGGGATAACAACCGCAATCAAAACTAGGGTCAGCAGAAGAAACAGGATACCTCAGGTGCTAATAACAGAAATCAGCGTGTGTGTCCTCGTTGCTATAAAGCTCATGATGGTTACTGCACAGTTACTTGTAAGAGGTGCTCTAAGCAAGGGCACATTGCTAAAGATTGTACAGTGCTTTTGCCGGGGTCTGCTACTCCCGCGACTGGTGGTAATAATAATAATGTTGGTAATAGAGGTGGTAACGGTAACGGTAATGGGAAATCGAATAATGGAGGTAATCCAAGGGTTTGTTATGAGTGTGGGAAGCCGGGGCATTTCCGAGATGCTTGTCCCAACAAGAAGACTGCAGAGACTGCACGCGGCCGAGCGTTCAACATTAATGCTAAGGATGCGGAGGAAGATCCTTAGCTTGTTACTGGTACGTTCTCAGTCAACGATTTACCAGTTTATGTACTATTTGATTCAGGGGCTGATTTAAGTTTCGTGTCGAGTAAATTAAGTCCGAGAATCAAAACGCCGTTAACTCCCTTAGACAATACTTATGTTGTTGAAGTAGCTAATGGTAAGGAACTTACTGCTAAGACTGTACATCGTAAATGTAACATTAATCTGGGTGGTAGGGATTTTGAGATAGATTTGATACCGATTGAACTTGGTAGTTTTGATATTGTTATTGGTATGGATTGGTTGTCTGCGAACCGTGCTGAGATCGTGTGTTATGATAAGGCTATTCATATTACTGATGTGATTGGAGAGCCACTGATGGTCTTTGGAGATAAGAAATGCACACAGTTAAATCTTATTAGCTGTATGAAAGTTCATAAACATCTCCGCAAAGGCTGTTATGCTATTCTTACTCATGTTGTTGATCCTAGTAAGGAAGTAAAGAACGTTGATGACGTTCACATTGTTAGGGATTTTCCCGAGGTGTTTCCCGATGACTTACCTGGCCTTCCACCGCAATGCGCGGTAGAATTTCAAATTGATCTTGTTCCCGGCGCTGCTCCTGTAGCACGTGCTCCTTATCGTCTTGCGCCTTCCGAACTTCAAGAATTGTCTAGTCAACTCCGTGAGTTGTTAGACAAAGGTTTTATTTGTCCTAGTTCATCCCCTTGGGGAGCTCCCGTTCTGTTTGTTAAGAAGAAAGATGGTTCTTTTCGTTTATGCATTGATTATCGTGAACTGAATAAGCTCACTGTTAAAAATCGTTATCCTCTTCCGAGAATTGATGATCTGTTCGATCAGCTTCAGGGTTCTTCTGCTTATTCAAAAATTGTTCTTCGTTCTGGCTATCATCAGTTGCGTGTTAAAGAATCTGATGTTTCAAAAACTACTTTTCGCACTCGTTACGGTCACTTTGAATTTCTTGTTATGCCGTTCGGATTGACAAATGCACCTGCTGTGTTCATGGACCTCATGAACCGTGTGTGTAGACCCTATCTGGACAAGTTCGTTATTGTTTTCATCGACGACATCCTTATCTATTCTAAGAGTGATAAAGAGCACAAAGAACACTTGAGGTTAGTGCTTGATTTGTTAAAGAAAGAAGAGTTGTACGCTAAGTTCTCTAAGTGTGCTTTTTGGTTAAGAGAAGTTCAGTTCCTTGGTCATATTGTTAATAAACAGGGAATACATGTTGATCCTGCTAAAATTGAGGCGATTGAAAAGTGGGAAACCCCGAAAACTCCTACTCAGATTCGTCAGTTCTTAGGGTTGGCAGGTTACTATCGAAGGTTCATTCAGGATTTCTCTCGTATTTCGAAACCTCTGACTGCTTTAACGCATAAGGGGAAGAAGTATGAGTGGAAGGATGAACAAGAGAATGCTTTTCAGATTTTGAAGAAGAAGTTGACTACCGCTCCGATTTTGTCACTACCAGAGGGTAATGACGATTTTGTTGTTTATTGTGATGCATCGCGACAAGGCTATGGTTGCGTTTTGATGCAACGAAAGAAGGTTATTTTTGTATGCGTCACAACAGTTGAAGATTCATGAACAGAACTATACAACTCATGATTTAGAGTTGGGGGCTGTTGTTTTTGCGCTTAAAATTTGGAGACACTATCTTTATGGTGTTAAGAGTACTGTGTACACCGATCACAAGAGTCTTCAACATATCCTCGATCAGAAACAGTTGAACATGAGACAACGAAGATGGATTAAGACGTTGAATGATTATAATTGTGACCTTTTGTATCACCCGGGTAAGGCCAATGTTATGGCTGATGCATTGAGTCGTAAAGAAAGGACTGAACCTCGCAGGGTTAGGGCCTTGAATATGACAGTCAGATCAAACCTCGCAAGGCAGATTCTTGAGGCACAACAAGAAGCCTTAAAGGAGGAGAATTTCGTGAAGGAGAATGTAGAAAAGGTAGCTAAGAAGTTTGAAATTCGAGCTGATGGTACTAGGTATTTTGCGGGACGTCTTTGGGTTCCAAAATTTGGAGGTCTTCGACAACTTGTTTTGGATGAGGCTCATAAGTCTAGATACTCTATTCATCCTGGTTCAGGAAAGATGTATCAGGATCTTAAGGAGCTGTATTGGTGGCACAATTTGAAAGGTGATGTGGCTACGTATGTGGCTAAGTGTTTGACCTGTGCTAAGGTCAAAGCTGAACATCAAAAACCGTCTGGACTTTTGGTGCAACCAGAAATTCCCGAGTGGAAGTGGGAAGGTATCACTATGGATTTTATTACTAAGTTACCAAGAGTTTCGGGTGGCTATGATGCGATTTGGGTGATTGTAGATCGACTCACTAAGTCGGCTCACTTTTTGCCGATTAGGGAAACGGATTCGATGGAGAAACTCACCCGTTTGTATTTGAAAGAGATTGTTTCTAGGCATGGTGTTCCCGTGTCCATTATTTCTGACCGAGACAGTCGATTTGTGTCGAGGTTTTGGCGATCTTTACAGGAAGCCTTGGGTACTAGGTTGGATATGAGCACCACTTATCATCCTCAAACGGATGGTCAAAGTGAAAGGACCATTCAGACATTAGAAGATATGTTGCGAGCGTGCGTCATTGATTTTGGAAATGGGTGGGATAAATATTTGCCGCTAGTTGAGTTTTCTTATAACAACAGTTACCACGCAAGTATTAAAGCCGCACCGTTTGAAGCTTTGTACGGTAGGAAATGTAGGTCTCCTATTTGTTGGAATGAGGTTGGGGATGCTCAACTTACAGGTCCAGAGATTATTCACGAGACTACTGAGAAGATTGTACAAATTAAAGAAAGGTTGAGAACTGCAAGAAGTCGGCAAAAGAGTTATGCCGATAAGGGAAGGAAAGATGTTGAATTTCAAGTTAGTGATCGTGTTATGTTAAAGGTTTCGCCTTGGAAGGGCGTAATCCGTTTTGGTAAAAGAGGGAAGTTAAGTCCTCATTTCGTGAGACCTTTTGAGATCATTGAAAGAGTTGGACCGGTGGCTTATCGTTTGAAATTGCCACAAGAACTCAGTGCTGTTCACGATGTTTTCCATATTTTGAATTTAAAGAAGTGCTTGGCAGAATTTGATCAGACTATTCCTTTGGAGGAACTTCAAGTTGATAAGCAATTGCATTTTATTGAGGAGCCTGTTGAAATCATGGACCGAGAGGTTAAGACTCTTAAACAGAGCAGAATTCCTATTGTTCGGGTCAGATAGAACGCTAGACGCGGTCCCGAGTTCACTTGGGAGCGTGAAGACCAGATGAAGCAGAAATACCCGCATTTGTTCTCAGATGCCGAGTCAACCCCTGCGCCTGCTTAAATTTCGGGACGAAATTTCCGTAACGGGAAGGTACTGTCACGACCCTACTTTTTCCGTTATCTTTTCCGTTAATTATTATGTGTTATGTGAATATTTGTATTCATATTTTAATTTATACGTTTCTACGTCTCGCGGACTTCCATCCGGCGAATCTTTTTGGTTTTCAAACCAACGGTCGAGTTTTTGGGACATTTAAATCCTAAATATTTTAAATATGATATTTTAAGATCATATTATTATATGGTGTATTTATATTTATTTTTCGTCGCGCGTTTGTTATCTTTCCGGATTTTTAATCACGTAAGCGTGTTTTCGCGTTTCGGGACTCGTTCGGGCTTTCGGGCCATCAGGAAATTATAATTTATCAAAAGTGGACCCATGGGGCCCACCCCCATGCAAGTTTTGGCCGAAGCCAAGGGGGGGAGGGGGTTAACACTCATTATTTTTCTTTATTTGATATTTTTATCTTATCACTTCTAAATTTATCCAAAAACCTAGTTCTATTTTGTGCTCTCCCTTTTTGCTCTCCCCTTGCCATCGCCATACATCACCAACATCACCATCATCATCTAAAATTAAAGCTTGGATCTAGGAGTGATTAGTACCAACGCATTCCTCTCGTTCTTCTCTACATTATTACATAGATCGTTTCTCGATTAGGGTATAAACCCTAACCCTAGAATTTTCAATTTTTCATTTATTTACTGTATTTTGATGATTATTTAGTAGTATGATGTTTGTGGATTATTGTAATGGTGTTTGTATGCATAGATGTACTCATAATCACATGTTTTCAGTTTGTTAAATTCTGGACAGCAGCTTTTTTGTGTATTCTGGGTTTGTGACTGAGATAAATGTTAAAATAAAGTATGTAAATGAGTTCCTCTCATCAAGACATTAATTTTAGACTCCGGATTCATGTCGTTTCGATTCTCGGAGCCCTAGTTATGATCAAATTACTATTTTGTTAAAATTGAAATGTGGATTGACATGAAACAGGTTTGGTCTGACTTTGTGACCTTCCTTGGTGTCTTTAGGGTGTGTTAGTGTGTTAGGACTGATGGTGGGACGAACTTTCATGTTCGGGTCACCTAAATCCGAGCCACGGTTCACCCGTTTCGACTAAAACACGGTTTTGTGTAAATTGAAGGTCCAAGTGGTGTCATGGCTGATTACCACGACTTATGGACTGTTCTTGGTGTGTTCTTAAGTGCATCATTGTGTCAGGTGGTTTGAATAGGCGGAGATGCATATAAGGCTCGCCAAAAATCGACACCCGGGACTCAAGATACAACCCGATGAACTTTTGAATTAAAACTTATGTTTAATTCTAAAACTTATGATAAAAATAATGAAACTCATTATTAATAAATTTCTTATGGTAAAAGAAGTAATTATTATTATTTAAGACTTATGATATAAATATTTATTATATCATTTAATTATTATTTATGATTTAATTAACCTTTTAATTTAACTAATGATTAATGACACTTTTATTATTAATGGAAAATACTTATGATAAGTATTAAATTTATTTTATAAGAATATTATTATAAGACTTATAATGAAGATTAAATAATTATTTAATTATTATAAGACTTAATTATTATTTAATTATGATTTAATTATTAAATACTTATGATTTAATAATTATATTTAGAAACTTATGATATGATTAATAATTCATTATTAATTAATAATACTTATGATATGATTTAAAATTTATTATTAATTAATAATATTTATATTATGACTAATATTTAATTAATTAATTAACTACTTATGTTATATTAATTATATCATTTCAACTTATATTAACTTTAATAATTCATTTTATTTAATTAAACTTATGTTATGACATAATTATACACTTTTAACTTTAATAAACATTATAACTTATGTTATTATTATAACTTACACTTTTCAAATTAGTGTTGACTATGTTTGACCAAGGTTGACTTTTGAGTTGACTTTCGGTTGACTTTGACTTTCAGTTGACTTTTGTTAACTTTCTAAATAAGGAAACTTTCCTAACTTAAAAACTTTCTAAAAATAGAACTTTCTAAATTTGGAAACTTTCCAAAAATAGAAACTTTCCTAAAATAGAAACTTTCCAAAAATGGAAACCTGCTAAAAATAGAAACTTTCCAAAAATAGAAAGTATGTGTCCGTACGCTGTTCCAGTCAAACCGATGCTTGCCGAGTATTGTTCTATGTCTACTTGCAACATGTACAATAACTATCATACTAAGACTTGACCTAAGTTAGTTATTTATATCGACCTGCTTTATTTATAGGTCGGCGTTGTGATCATTCCTGATCACTTTATTCTATTTACTGTTCACTTGTTTGTGTGGTTTCTTCAGTTGCTTTTAAGGTGAGTTATAGTCCCGTTTTTACATACTTTTCAAAGTATATTTTTGGGATGTGATTACATGCATTTTCATTTACGTTTAGACACAAGTAACAGTTAAATTTAATTATTCCTTGTGAGTTGGACAAAAATATTCCCTAGTCTGGTAACTGTAATCATTGGTTTCTACTGGTGAACGCGAATCCTATGGATAGATCTATCGGGTTTGACAACCCCATTTCGAGCTAGTCACGCTAGCAATTTATAAGCGGAATGTTTAGTACTTCTTAATTTGTTGTAGATACACTGTCCAAGTGTATATTTTTATTGTGTTTGGCAAGGGTAAATAAAGGGTTAAGTGGTTACCAGGTGGCTCATTGATAATGGAATAATGTTTAATGTTTTCTAACATTTTTAAATCTTGTGGTCTAAAGTTTACTTATTTATTTAAACCTATAATTCACTCAACCTTTGTGTTGACAGTTTACTTGCATGTTTTCACAGGTACTTGAGTTTTGTGATGCTTCCGCTGTGTTTAGAAGAGTCTGCATGCATTTGGGCAGATTTTATGAAACATTTTATGAAACTTAAGCTTGTATTCTATTTTTAGATAATTTAAACTTGTGAGTTTGTTGGCAAGGTTTTGTGTCAACTTTTGGTTTATTACTATGGTTGGTTGTTTAAAACTACATATTTTGGTTTGTTTCCTTTTTGAGAAACTTTTGAGATAAAAGAATGCAACTTTGTTTATTTAATTCATTTAAGTCCGATCAAGCTGTGGACCAACTGACGGATCCGTTAAGTGTTTTGACAGGGTCGTCACATAATCCTCATGTATATCTCATGTGAGATACTATGCATGTTCCTATCTTGTGTTGTCTTGTTTTCTTAGGAATGAATAAAATTTGTGTGTTTGGTGTTTTATATGTTGTGGTTGTTAATTTACACCATGTACGATTCAAGGGGGAGCATTTTTCTTAGGGCGAGCTTAGTTCCAAGAGGAGCTAACTTTTTTGCTTCGACAAAAGGGGGAGAAAGTAGGATAAGTGATGTTAACACTTATACGAATTTATAGATAAATGCCCACCATCCCTTATATGTTTGTCATCATCAAAAAGTGGGATAATGTTGGGGGAGAATGTGAGTTTATGCATAATGATCATATTAATCTTAACCCATAATAATAAGTGTTTTAATGATGACACATGTGAAATGTCCCGTTCATATTACTTATAAACATTCCATATTAATTGATTTCGTTGCGAGGTTTTGACCTCTATATGAGATGTTTTTCAAAGACTGCATTCCATTTTAAAACAAACCATAACCTTTAAAATATTACGACGATTATTAAATAATGATAATCTAAAATATAGCGTTTTTTACACGACCATTACATAATGGTTTACAATAATATTACACATCAACATAAGTCTTCGAATGCAGTTTTAAACAATATTATACAAGCATGGACTCCAAATCTTGTCCTTAATTTAGTATGAAACAGCGGAAGCTCTTAACAATCACCTGAGAATAAACATACTTAAAACGTCAACAAAAATGTTGGTGAGTTATAGGTTTAGCCTATATATTTATCAATTCGTATTAATAGACCACAAGATTTCATATTTCCATTTCTTGTAAACAGCATGCATGCACAAAAATCATTCATATGGTGAACACCTGGTAACCAACATTAACAAGATGTATATAAGAATATCCCCATCATTCCAGGACATCCATTGGACATGATAAAACAACATCGAAGTACTAAAGCATCCGTAACCATGGATGAGGTTTGTTAGGCCCAATAGATCTATCTTTAGGATTCGCGTCAATTAGTAGATCGGTTTACTAATTCTTAGGTTACCAAGCAAAAAGGGGCATATTCGGCTTCGATCATTCACCCATATAATGTAGTTTCGATTACTTGTGTCTATTTCGTAAAACATTTATAAAACTGCATGTATTCTCATCCCAAAAATATTAGATTTTAAAAGTGGGACTATAACTCACTTTCGCAGATTTTTCCTTCGTTGGGAAATAAGACTTGGCCACGGGTCGATTCACGAACCTATAAAAAATATGTACATATATATAAAGTATGTTCAAAATATATTTACAACATTTTTAATACATTTTAATGTTTTAAGTTTATTAAGTCAGCTGTCCTTGTTAGTAACCTACAACTAGTTGTCCATAGTTATATGTACAGAAATAAATCGATATATATTATCTTGAATCAATCCACGACCCAGTGTATACACGTCTCAGGCTAGATCACAACTCAAAGTATATATATTTTTGGAATCAACCTGAACCCTGTATAGCTAACTCAATCATTACTGCATATAGAGTGTCTAAGGTTGTTCCAAATAATATATATATATATACATGGGTCGATATGATATGTCAAAACATTTGCATACGTGTCTATGTTATCCCAAGATTACATAATATATTAGAATACATGTATGATACAATATAAGTTAGCTGGGATATGATTAATATAGATTTGTTACAAATTTCACGTAGCTACAACAAGCAAAATTTTACAATCGTGTTTTACCCATAACTTCTTCGTTTTAAATCCGTTTTGAGTGATTCAAGTTGCAATGGTTTCATATTGAACTTAAGTTTATGAATTTAAACAGAAAAAAATATAAGTTTATAGTCGGAAATACAGGTTACAAGTTGTTTTTGCAAAGGTAGTCATTTCAGTCGAAAGAACGACGTCTAGATGACCATTTTGGAAAACATTATTCTACTTTTAGTTTAACCATGATTTTTGGATATAGTTTCATGTTCATAAGAAAAATTATTTTCCCAGAAGAATAGCTTTTAAATCAAAGTTTATCATAGTTTTTAATTATCCAAACCAAAACAGCCCGCGGTGTTACTACGACGGCGTATGTCCGGTTTTACGGTGTTTTTCATGTTTCCAGGTTTTAAATCATTAAGTGAGCATATCATATAGATATATAACATGTGTTTAGTTGGTTTTAAAAGTCAAGTTAGAAGGATTAACTTTGTTTGCGAACAAGTTTAGAATTAAATAAACTATGTTCTAGTGATTACAAGTTTAGAATTAACTAAACTAGAATTAACTAAGATAGTTATACATATATGAATCGAATGATGTTATGAACATCATTAATACCTCAAATTTAGTAGGTAAACCTACTGGAAATGATGGAAAAATAACTTGAGCTTCAAAGGATCTTTGATGGCTTGGAAGTTCTTGAAATAGAATCATGACACAAAAACAAGTTCAAGTAAGATCATTACTCAAATTAAGATAGTTATAGTTATAGAAATTGAATCAAAGCTTGAATATGAATATTACCTTGATTTAGAAAGATAACCTACTCTAAATAACAAAGGTTTCTTGATCTTAATGAATGCTTGGAATGGATTAGGAAACTTGGAAGTAAACTTGTAAACTTGGAAGTGTTCTTTATGTGTTCTTGAGTAATTGTTTTTATGATGATTATAGATAATAACCAAAGCTTGTATTTGATGATTTTTGCTGGAAAAATAATAACTTAGACGTTTATGGAAGAGTGTGTGTGTTTTGAGAGAGAATTGGGAAGAAAGTTGGAATTGAAATGGAGTAGGTGGTAAGTGGTGAAGGTGAGTGGGGTTAAAAGGAGTTCTTGTTTTGTTTCCTTGCTCATAAGTCATGCTAGTTGTCTAATTGTTGGTTCCACATGTTTGTTGACTATCTAGGGCTGCTAAGAGCAGAATTATTATGTGTATATACCAATAGTATATACATCTAGGAGCTGGGTATTGTACGAGTATGAATATGGTTGCATACGAGTAGAATTATTGATGAAAATGAATGAGAATGCAATTGTAAGCATTTTTGTTAAGTAGAAGTACTTTGATATATGTCTTGAAGTCTTTCAAAAGTGTACTAATACATCTAAATACACTATATGTATATACATTTTAACTGAGTCGTTAAGTCATCGTTAGTCGTTACATGTAAGTGTTGTTTTCAAACCTTTAAGTTAACGATCTCATTTAATGTTGTTAACCCATTATTTATTATATCTAATGAGATGTTAAATTATTACATTATCAAGATATTATGATGTATGAATATATCCTAATATGATATATATATACATTAAAATGTCGTTACAACGATAATCGTTACATATATGCCTCGTTTCAAAATTCTTAAGTTAGTAGTCTTGTTTTACATATGTAGTTTATTGTTAACATACTTAATGATATATATAGTTATCATTTTATCATGTTAAATATAGTGTAACAATATCTTAATATGATAGATATGTATTTAGTAAGACGTTGTAATATCGATAATCGTTATATATATCGTTTTGAGTTCTTAACTTAGTAGTCTCATTTTTATGTATATAACTCATTGTTAATATACTTATGGAGATACTTACTTATCATATTCTCATGTTAACTATATGTATATCCATATATATGTCGTCATGTCATTTTTACAAGTTTTAACGTTCGTGAATCGCCGGTCAACTTGGGTGGTCAATTGTCTACATGAAACTCATTTTAAATAATCAAGTCTTAACAAGTTTGATTGCTTAACATGTTGGAAACATTTAATCATGAAAATATAGTTTTCAATTAATATATAATCATGGAAAAGTTCAGGTCACTACAGTACATACCCGTTAAATAAATTTCGTCCCGAAATTTTAAGCTGTTGAAGGTGTTGACGCATCTTCTGGAAATAGGTGAGGGTATTTCAGCTTCATCTGATCTTCACGCTCCCAGGTGAATTCGGGTCCTCTACGAGCATTCCATCGAACCTTAACAATTGGTATCTTGTTTTTCTTAAGTCTTTTAACCTCACGATCCATTATTTCGACGGGTTCTTCAATAATTGTAGTTTTTAGTTAATTGTAATCTCGTCTAATGGAATGGTGGGATCTTCTTTAGTAAAATATTTCTTCAAATTCGAGACATGAAAAGTATTATGTACCCCGTCGAGTTGTTGCGGTAAGTCAAGTCGGTAAGCTACTGGTCCGACACGATCTATAATCTTGAATGGTCCAATGTACCTTGGATTTAGTTTCCCCCGTTTACCAAATTGAACAACGCCTTTCCAAGGTGAAACCTTAAGCATGACCATCTCTCCAATCTCAAATTCTATATCTTTTCTTTTAATGTCTGCGTAACTCTTTTGTCGACTTTGGGCAGTTTTCAATCGTTGTTGAATTTGGATGATCTTCTCGGTAGTTTCTTGAATTATCTCCGGACCCGTAATCTGTCTATCCCCCACTTCACTCCAACAAATCGGAGACCTGCACTTTCTACCATAAAGTGCTTTAAACGGCGCCATATCAATACTCGAATAGTAACTGTTGTTGTAGGAAAATTCTGCTAACGGTAGGTGTCGATCCCAACTATTTTCCAAATCGATAACACATGCTCGTAGCATGTTTTCAAGGGTCTGTATCGTCCTTTCACTTTTCCCATCAGTTTGTGGATGGTAAGCAGTACTCATGTCTAGACGAGTCCCAAATGCTTGTTGCAATGTCTGCCAAAATCTTGAAACAAATCTGTCATCCCTATCTGAGATAATAGAGACTGGTATTCCATGTCTGAAGACAACTTCCTTCAAGTATAATCGCGCCAACTTCTCCATTTTATCATCTTCTCTCATTGGCAGAAAGTGTGCTGACATGGTAAGATGATCTACTGTTACCCAAATTCTATCATAACCACTTACAGTCCTTGGCAATTTAGAAATGAAATCCATGGTAATGTTTTCCCATTTCCATTCCAGGATTTTAGGTTGTTGAAGTAGACCTGATGGTTTCTGATGTTCGGCTTTGACCTTAGAGCACGTCAAACATTCTCCTACGTATTTAGCAATATCGGCTTGCATACCCGACCACCGAAAGTGTTTCTTGAGATCTATGTACATCTTCCCCGCTCTGGGATGTATTGAATATCTGGTTTTATGTGCTTCCTTAAGTACCTTTTCTCTCACATCTCCAAACTTTGGTACCCAAATTCTTTCAGCCCTATACTGAAATGTCCCGTTCTTATTGATTAAAAACGTTCCATATTAATTGATTTCGTTGCGAGGTTTTGACCTCTATATGAGACGTTTTTCAAAGACTGCATTCATTTTTAAAACAAACCATAACCTTTATTTCATAAATAAAGGTTTAAAAAGCTTTACGTAGATTATCATTATATCAAATAATGATAATCTAAAATATCCTGTTTACACACGACCATTACATAATGGTTTACAATACAAATATGTTACATCGAAATCAGTTTCTTGAATGCAGTTTTTACACAATATCATACAAACATGGACTTCAAATCTTGTCCTTATTTTAGTATGCAACAGCGGAAGCTCTTAGTATTCACCTGAGAATAAACATGCTTTAAACGTCAACAAAAATGTTGGTGAGTTATAGGTTTAACCTATATATATCAAATCGTAACAATAGACCACAAGATTTCATATTTCAATACACATCCCATACATAGAGATAAAAATCATTCATATGGTGAACACCTGGTAACCAACATTAACAAGATGCATATATAAGAATATCCCCATCATTCCGGGACACCCTTCGGATATGATATAAATTTCGAAGTACTAAAGCATCCGGTACTTTGGATGGGGTTTGTTAGGCCCAATAGATCTATCTTTAGGATTCGCGTCAATTAGGGTGTCTGTTCACTAATTCTTAGATTACCAGACTTAATAAAAAGGGGCATATTCGATTTCGATAATTCAACCATAGAATGTAGTTTCACGTACTTGTGTCTATTTTGTAAATCATTTATAAAACCTGCATGTATTCTCATCCCAAAAATATTAGATTTTAAAAGTGGGACTATAACTCACTTTCACAGATTTTTACTTTGTCGAGAAGTAAGACTTGGCCACTGGTTGATTCACGAACCTATAACAATATATACATATATATCAAAGTATGTTCAAAATATATTTACAACACTTTTAATATATTTTGATGTTTTAAGTTTATTAAGTCAGCTGTCCTCGTTAGTAACCTACAACTAGTTGTCCACAGTTAGATGTACAGAAATAAATCCACGACCCAGTGTATACATATCTCAGTATTGATCACAACTCAAACTATATATATTTTGGAATCAACCTCAACCCTGTATAGCTAACTCCAACATTCACATATAGAGTGTCTATGGTTGTTCCGAAATATATATAGATGTGTCGACATGATAGGTCGAAACATTGTATACGTGTCTATGGTATCTCAAGATTACATAATATACAATACAAGTTGATTAAGTTATGGTTGGAATAGATTTGTTACCAATTTTCACATAGCTAAAATGAGAAAAATTATCCAATCTTGTTTTACCCATAACTTCTTCATTTTAAATCTGTTTTAAGTGAATAAAATTGCTATGGTTTCATATTGAACTCTATTTTATGAATCTAAATAGAAAAAGTATAGGTTTATAGTCGGAAAAATAAGTTACAAGTCGTTTTTGTAAAGGTAGTCATTTTAGTCGAAAGAACGACGTCTAGATGACCATTTTAGAAAACATACTTCCACTTTGAGTTTAACCATAATTTTTGGATATAGTTTCATGTTCATAATAAAAATCATTTTCCCAGAATAACAACTTTTAAATCAAAGTTTATCATAGTTTTTAATTAACTAACCCAAAACAGCCCGCGGTGTTACTACGACGGCGTAAATCTGATTTTACGGTGTTTTTCGTGTTTCCAGGTTTTAAATCATTAAGTTAGCATATCATATAGATATAGAACATGTGTTTAGTTGATTTTAAAAGTCAAGTTAGAAGGATTAACTTTTAGATGATAGGCAGTACTCATGTCTAGACGAGTTCCCAATGCTTGCTGTAATGTCTGCCAGAATCTTGAAATAAATCTGTCATCCCTATCAGAGATAATAGAGATTGGTATTCAATGTCTGGAGACGACTTCCTTCAAATACAGTCGAGCTAACTTCTCCATCTTGTCATCTTTTCTTACTGGCAGGAAGTGTGCTGACTTGGTGAGACGATCAACTATTACCCAAATAGTATCATAACCACTTGCAGTCCTTGGCAATTTAGTAATGAAATCCATGGTAATGTTTTCCCATTTCCATTCCGGGATTTCAGGTTGTTGTAGTAGACCTGATGGTTTCTGATGTTCAGCTTTGACCTTAGAACACGTCAAACATTCTCCTACATATTTAGCAATATCGGCTTTCATACCTGGCCACCAAAAATGTTTCTTAAGATCCTTGTACATCTTCCCCGTTCCAGGATGTATTGAGTATCTGGTTTTATGAGCTTCTCTAAGTACCATTTCTCTCATATCTCCAAATTTTGGTACCCAAATTCTTTCAGCCCTATACCGGGTTCCGTCTTCCCGAATATTAAGATGCTTCTCCGATCCTTTGGGTATTTCATCCTTTAAATTTCCCTCTTTTAAAACTCCTTGTTGCGCCTCCTTTATTTGAGTAGTAAGGTTAGTGTGAATCATTATATTCATAGATTTTACTCGAATGGGTTCTCTGTCCTTTCTGCTCAAGGCGTCGGCTACCACATTTGCCTTCCCCGGGTGGTAACGAATCTCAAAGTCGTAATCATTCAACAATTCAATCCACCTACGCTGCCTCATATTCAGTTGTTTCTGATTAAATATGTGTTGAAGACTTTTTTGGTCGGTATATATAATACTTTTGACCCCATATAAGTAGTGCCTCCAAGTCTTTAATGCAAAAACAACCGCGCCTAATTCCAAATCATGCGTCGTATAATTTTGCTCGTGAATCTTCAATTGTCTAGATGCATAAGCAATCACCTTCATCCGTTGCATTAATACACAACAGAGACCTTTCTTTAATGCGTCACAATAAATCACAAAATCATCATTCCCTTCAGGCAATGACAATATAGGTGCCGTAGTTAGCTTTTTCTTTAATAATTGAAACGCCTTCTCTTGTTCATCCTTCCATTCAAATTTCTTCCCTTTATGCGTTAATGCAGTCAAGGGTTTTCCTATTTTGGAGAAATCTTGGATGAATCTTCTGTAGTAACCAGCCAATCCTAAAAATTGACGTATATGCTTCGGAGTTTTTGGGGTTTCCCACTTTTCAACGGTTTCGATCTTTGCCGGGTCCACCTGGATACCTTCTTTGTTCACTATGTGACCGAGGAATTGAACTTCTTCCAACCAAAATGTACACTTTGAAAACTTAGCGTACAGTTTTTCTTTCCTCAATACTTCTAGCACTTTTCTCAAATGTTCTTCGTGCTCTTGATCATTCTTTGAGTAAATAAGTATGTCATCGATGAAAACAATGACAAACTTTTCAAGATATGGCCCACACACTCGGTTCATAAGGTCCATGAACACAGCTGGTGCGTTAGTCAATCCAAACGGCATAACCATAAACTCGTAATGACCATAACGCGTCCTAAAAGTAGTTTTGGAATATCATCCTCCTTTACTCGCATTTGATGATATCCAGAACGTAAATCGATCTTCGAATAAATCGACGAGCTTTGTAGTTGATTAAATAAGTCGTCAATTCTTGGCAGTGGATAACGGTTTTTGATGGTAAGTTTGTTCAACTCTCTGTAGTCAATACACAACCTAAATGTACCATCCTTCTTCTTGACAAACAAAATAGGAGCTCCCCATGGTGATGTGCTTGGTCGAATGAAACCACGCTCTAATAGTTCTTGCAGTTGGCTTTGCAGTTCTTTCATCTCGCTGGGTGCGAGTCTATAAGGAGCACGAGCTATTGGTGCAGCTCCTAGTACAAGATCTATTTGAAATTCAACAGATCGATGTGGAGGTAGTCCCGGTAATTCTTTCAGAAATACATCGGGAAATTCTTTTGCGACGGGAACATCATTGATGCTCTTTTCTTCAGTTTGTACTTTCTCGACGTGTGCTAGAACAGCATAGCAACCTTTTCTTATTAGTTTTTGTGCCTTCAAATTACTAATAAGATGTAGCTTCATGTTGCCCTTTTCTTCGTACACCATTAAGGGTTCTCCTTCTTCTCGTACAATGCGAATTGCATTTTTATAACATACGATCTCCGCTTTCACCTTCTTCAGCCAGTCCATGCCAACTATTACATCAAAACTCCCTAACTCTACTGGTATCAAATCAATCTTAAATATTTCGCTACCCAGTTTAATTTCTCGATTCCGGCATATATTATCTGCTGAAATTAATTTACCGTTTGCTAATTCGAGTAAAAATTTACTATCCAACGGCGTCAATGGATAACTTAATTTAGCACAAAAATCTCTACTCATATAGCTTCTATCCGCACCCGAATCAAATAAAACGTAAGCAGATTTATTGTCAATAAGAAACGTACTCGTAACAAGCTCCGGGTCTTCCTGTTCCTCTGCCGCATTAATATTGAAAACTCTTCCGCGGCCTTGTCCATTCGTGTTCTCCTGGTTCGGGAAATTTCTAATAATGTGGCCCGGTTTTCCACATTTATAACAAACTACATTGGCACTACTTGCTCCGACACTACTTGCTCTGCCATTACTCGTTCCGACACCATTTGTTCCTTTCGTTCTGTTAACCCCTGGTCTGTAGACCTCACACTTCGCCGCGCTATGCCCATTTCTTTTACACTTGTTGCAAAATTTGGTGCAGAACCCCGAGTGATACTTTTCACACCTTTGGCATAGCTGCTTCTGATTGTTGTTGTTGTTGCAGTTGTTATTGTTGTTGGGATGATTGTTGTAGTTGTTGTTGTTGTTGTTGTTGTTGGGCCATTTGTTGTAGTTGCAATTGATGTTGCGATTATTGGGATAATTGTTGCGGTTATTATTGTAATTGCTGCTGTTGTTGTATTGGTGATTCTTATCACCGTTTTCCTCCCACTTTCTTTTGACTTGCTTCACATTGGCCTCTTCAGCCATCTGTTCTTTAATTCTTTCCTCAATCTGGTTCACTAGTTTGTGAGCCATTCTACATGCCTGTTGTATGGAGGCAGGCTCGTGTGAACTTATATCTTCTTGGATTCTTTCCGGTAATCCTTTCACAAACGCGTCGATCTTCTCTTCCTTATCTTCGAACGCTCCCGGACACAATAGGCACAATTCTGTGAATCGTCTTTCGTACGTGGTAATATCAAATCCTTGGGTTCGTAACCCTCTAAGTTCTGTCTTGAGCTTATTGACCACAGTTCTGGGACGGTACTTCTCATTCATCAAGTGCTTGAATGCTGACCACGGTAGTGCGTACGCATCATCTTGTCCCACTTGCTCTAGATAGGTATTCCACCATGTTAACGCAGAACCTGTGAAGGTATGCGTAGCGTACTTCACTTTGTCCTCTTCAGTACACTTACTTATGGAAAACACCGATTCGACCTTTTCGGTCCACCGTTTCAATCCGATCGGTCCTTCGGTTCCATCAAATTCCAAAGGTTTGTAGGCAGTGAATTCTTTGTAGGTGCATCCTACACGGTTTCCTGTACTGCTAGATCCAAAGTTATTGTTGGTATGTAGCGCAGCCTGTACTGCGGCTATGTTTGAAGCTAGAAAAGTACGGAATTCCTCTTCATTCATATTCACGGTGTGTCGAGTAGTCGGTGCCATTTCCTTCAAAATAGTCAAATGGAACAAGTTAATCATAAAGAATATTAAGAGTAGTTAATAGTATTTCGTAGCATAATATGAACTCATTTATAAAAGCTTTTTCTTCATATTAGCGTTTTATAAGTTTAAATTCGGGTAGTACCTACCCGTTAAGTTCATACTTAGTAGCTAATATACAATTCAACTACTACAATTCTATATGAAAAACTGATTATAATAATATTTCGCGTTCAAACTTTTATACAATATTTTACAAACTTACAATACCGCTTATTTTACATAAAGCATGAAATATAGCACACAATAACTTTGATACAAGATAGTTGTGAAGATAATTCTAGCTAGTACACAAGTCGTTCAGCAAAGGCAATAAAGACACGTAATTCATACGTCCAGAAACAAGTCATGCATTCTGGTTTTACTAGGACTACTTCCCATCCTTGGTCTTGTGGAACATAACCGTTATGGCCGTTGATAAGACAGCGTGTTGTAACGTCGTCAAAGGGACGAGGGTTACGTAATGACCAACAGTCTCGTAATAACCTAAAAACCTCATTTCTTACCCCAATTACCGACTCCGTCACTTGTGGGAACGTTTTGTTTAATAGTTGTAGCCCGATGTTCTTTTTCTCACTTTGGTGAGAAGCGAAAATTACTAACCCGTAAGCATAGCATGCTTCTTTATGTTGCATGTTAGCCGCTTTTTCTAAATCATGAAGTCCTATATTCGGATACATTGAGTCAAAATAATTTCTTAACCCGTTGCGTAAAATAGCATTTGGGTTCCCCGCAATATATGCGTCAAAGTAAACACATCGTAACTTTTGGGTTTCCCAATGTGATATCCCCCATCTTTCAAACGAAAGTCTCTTATAAAACAAGACATTCTTGGAACGTTCTTCGAATGTCTTACAAACTGATTTCGCCGTAAATAGTTGTGCCGAAGAATTCTGACCGACTCTAGACAAGATTTCATCAATCATGTCTCCGGGTAGGCCTCTTAAAATATTGGGTTGTCTATCCATTTTGTGTTTTTATACTGTAAAATAGACAAGAGTTAGATTCATTAAAAAAATACTTATTAATACAAGCACTTTTTACATATATCATAAAGCATAAGCACACTATATTACATATATTACACCACACGAATACAACTATCTTATTCCGACTCGCTCGTTTCTTCTTCTTCAGTTTTGGTTCGTTTTGCCAAGTTTCTAGGGATATATGATGTTCCCCTAATACGAGTTGTCGTTTTCCACAACGGTTTAGAAAAACCTGGTGGTTTAGAGGTTCCCGGGTCATTGTTACAACTTAAGGGCTTCGGGGGTTGACGATACATATAAAGTTCATCGGGGTTGGAATTAGATTTCTCTATTTTTATGCCCTTTCCCTTATTATTTTCTTTTGCCTTTTTAAATTCATTTGGGGTAATTTCTATAACATCATCGGAATTCTCGTCGAAATCCGATTCATCGGAGAATTGGTAATCCTCCCAATATTTTGCTTCCTTGGCGGAAACACCATTGACCATAATTAACCTTGGTCGGTTGGTTAAGTATTTTCTTTTACTTAACTGTTTTATTATTTCCCCCACCGGTTCTATTTCCTCCTCCGGTTCCTCCTCTTCCGGTTCTGATTCTTCTTCCGGTTCTTCTTCGGGAACTTGTGAATCAGTCCAATATATATTCAACTCTTCGTTATTATTAGGTGAGTCAGTGGGATTTGTGCTAGAGGTAGACATCTATCACACAATATCAAACATGTTAAGAGATTAATATATCACATAATATATACATATTAATAATATATAGTTTCCAACAAAAATGTTAAGCAATCATTTTTAAAGAAAACACGGTCGAAGTCCAGACTCAGTAATGCATCCTAACAAACTCGATAAGACACACTAATGCAAATTTTCTGGTTCTCTAAAACCAACGCTCTGATACCAACTGAAATGTCCCGTTCTTATTGATTAAAAACGTTCCATATTAATTGATTTCGTTGCGAGGTTTTGACCTCTATATGAGACGTTTTTCAAAGACTGCATTCATTTTTAAAACAAACCATAACCTTTATTTCATAAATAAAGGTTTAAAAAGCTTTACGTAGATTATCAAATAATGATAATCTAAAATATCCTGTTTACACACGACCATTACATAATGGTTTACAATAATATTACACATCAACATAAGTCTTCGAATGCAGTTTTTAAACAATATTATACAAGCATGGACTCCAAATCTTGTCCTTAATTTAGTATGCAATAGCGGAAGCTCTTAACAATCACCTGAGAATAAACATGCTTTAAACGTTAACAAAAATGTTGGTGAGTTATAGGTTTAACCTATATATATCAAATCGTAACAATAGACCACAAGATTTCATATTTCAATACACATCCCATACATAGAGATAAAAATTATTCATATGGTGAACACCTGGTAACCGACATTAACAAGATGCATATATAAGAATATCCCCATCATTCCGGGACACCCTTCGGATATGATATAAATTTCGAAGTACTAAAGCATCCGGTACTTTGGATGGGGTTTGTTAGGCCCAATAGATCTATCTTTAGGATTCGCGTCAATTAGGGTGTCTGTTCCCTAATTCTTAGATTACCAGACTTAATAAAAAGGGGCATATTCAATTTCGATAATTCAACCATAGAATGTAGTTTCATGTACTTGTGTCTATTTTGTAAATCATTTATAAAACCTGCATGTATTCTCATCCCAAAAATATTAGATTTTAAAAATGGGACTATAACTCACTTTCACAGATTTTTACTTCGTCGGGAAGTAAGACTTGGCCACTGGTTGATTCACGAACCTATAACAGTATATACATATATATCAAAGTATGTTCAAAATATATTTACAACACTTTTAATATATTTTGATGTTTTAAGTTTATTAAGTCAGCTGTCCTCGTTAGTAACCTACAAATAGTTGTCCACAGTTAGATGTACAGAAATAAATCGATAAATATTATCTTGAATCAATCCACGACCCAGTGTATACGACCCAGTGAATCACAACTCAAACTATATATATTTTGGAATCAACCTCAACCCTGTATATCTAACTCCAACATTCACATATAGAGTGTCTATGGTTGTTCCGAAATATATATAGATGTGTCGACATGATAGGTCGAAACATTGTATACGTGTCTATGGTATCTCAAGATTACATAATATACAATACAAGTTGATTAAGTTATGGTTGGAATAGATTTGTTACCAATTTTCACGTAGCTAAAATGAGAAAAATTATCCAATCTTGTTTTACCCATAACTTCTTCATTTTAAATCCGTTTTAAGTGAATAAAATTGCTATGGTTTCATATTGAACTCTATTTTATGAATCTAAATAGAAAAAGTATAGGTTTATAGTTGTAAAAATAAGTTACAAGTCATTTTTGTAAAGGTAGTCATTTCAGTCGAAAGAACAACGTCTAGATGACCATTTTAGAAAACATACTTCCACTTTGAGTTTAACCATAATTTTTGGATACAGTTTCATGTTCATAATAAAAATCATTTTCCCAGAATAACAACTTTTAAATCAAAGTTTATCATAGTTTTTAATTAACTAACCCAAAACAGCCTGCGGTGTTACTACGACGGCGTAAATTCGGTTTTACGGTGTTTTTCGTGTTTCCAGGTTTTAAATCATTAAGTTAGCATATCATATAGATATATAACATGTGTTTAGTTGATTTTAAAAGTCAAGTTAGAAGGATTAACTTTTATTTGCGAACAAGTTTAGAATTAACTAAACTATGTTCTAGTGATTACAAGTTTAAACCTTCGAATAAGATAGCTTTATATGTATGAATCGAATGATCTTATGAACATCATTACTACCTCAAGTTCCTTGGATAAACCTACTGGAAATGAGAAAAATGGATCTAGCTTCAAAGGATCCTTGGATGGCTTGAAAGTTCTTGAAGCAGAATCATGACACGAAAATAATTTCGAGTAAGATTTCCACTCGAAATAAGATTGTTATAGTTATAGAAATTGAATTAAAGTTTTAATATGATTATTACCTTGTATTAGAAAGATAACCTACTATAAGTAACAAAGGTTTCTTGATCTTGGATGATTACTTGGAATGGATTTAGAAAACTTGGAAGTAAACTTGCAATCTTGGAAGTATTCTTGATTTTATGAAACTAGAACTTTTGGAATTTATGAAGAACACTTAGAACTTGAAGATAGAACTTGTGAGAGATCAATTAGATGAAGAAAACTGAAGAATGAAAGTGTTTGTAGGTGTTTTTGGTCGTTGGTGTATGGATTAGATATAAAGGATATGTAATTTTGTTTTCATGTAAATAAGTCATGAATGATTACTCATATTTTTGGAATTTTATGAGATATTTCATGCTAGTTGCCAAATGATGGTTCCCACATGTGTTAGGTGACTCACATGGGCTACTAAGAGCTGATCATTGGAGTGTATATACCAATAGTACATACATCTAAAAGCTGTGTATTGTACGAGTACGAATACGGGTGCATACGAGTAGAATTGTTGATGAAACTGAACGAGGATGTAATTGTAAGCATTTTTGTTAAGTAGAAGTATTTTTATAAGTGTCTTGAAGTCTTTCAAAAGTGTATGAATACATATTAAAACACTACATGTATATACATTTTAACTGAGTCGTTAAGTCATCGTTAGTCGTTACATGTAAATGTTGTTTTGAAACCTTTAGGTTAACGATCTTGTTGAATGTTGTTAACCCATTGTTTATTATAATAAATGAGATGTTAAATTGTTACATTATCATGATATTATGATATATAATATATCTTAGTATGATATATATACAGTTAAATGTTGTTACAACGATAATCGTTACATATATGTCTCGTTTCGAAATCATTAAGTTAGTAGTCTTATTTTTACATATGTATTTCATTGTTAATACACTTAATAATATATTTACTTATCATTTAACATAATTAACCAAGTGTATCAATATCTTAATATGATTCATATGTACCTAGTAAGACGTTGTTATAACGATAATCGTTATATATATCATTTTCGAGTTTCTTAAATTAATAGTCTCATTTTTATGTATATAACTTATTGTTAAAATACCTAATGAGATACATACTTATAATAAAATCATGTTAACTATATATATAACCATATATATGTCATCGTATAGTTTTTACAAGTTTTAACGTTCGTGAATCACCGGTCAACTTGGGTGGTCAATTGTCTATATGAAACCTATTTCAATTAATCAAGTCTTAACAAGTTTGATTGCTTAACATGTTGGAAACACTTAATCATGTAAATAACAATTTCATTTAATATATATATAAACATGGAAAAGTTCGGGTCACTACATATACCGAGTTCCGTCTTCCCGAATATTAAGATGTTTCTCCGATCCTTTGGGTATTTCATTCTTCAACTTTCCTGCTTTTACAACTCCCTGCTGCGCCTCCTTTATTTGAGTAGTAAGGTTAGTACGAATAATTATATTCATAGCTTTTACCCGTATAGGTTCTCTGTCCTTTCTACTCAAAGCGTCGGCTACCACATTCGCCTTCCCCGGGTGGTAACGAATCTCAAAGTCGTAATCATTCAACAATTCAATCCACCTACGCTGCCTCATGTTCAGTTGTTTCTGATTAAATATGTATTGGAGACTTTTGTGGTCGGTATTTATAATACTTTTGACCCCATATAAGTAGTGCCACCAAGTCTTTAATGCAAAAACAACAGCGCCCAATTCCAAATCGTGAGTCGTATAATTTTGCTCGTGAATCTTCAATTGTCTAGACGCATAAGCAATTACCTTCGTTCGTTGCATTAATACAAAACTGAGGCCTTGCTTTGAGGCATCACAATATATCACAAAATCATCATTCACTTCAGGCAATGACAATATAGGTGTCGTAGTTAACTTTTTCTTCAACAATTGAAACGCTTTCTCCTGATCATCCTTCCATTCAAATTTCTTCCCTTTATGCGTTAATGTAGTCAAGGGTTTTGCTATTTTGGAAAAATCTTGGATGAACCTTCTGTAGTAACCAGCCAGTCCTAAAAATTGGCGTATATGTTTCGGAGTTTTCGGGGTTTCCCATTTTTCAACTTTTTCAATCTTTGCCGGATCCACTTGAATACCTTCTTTGTTCACTATGTGATCGAGGAATTAAACTTCTTCCAACCAAAATGCATACTTTGAAAACTTAGCCTACAGTTTTTCTTTCCTCAACAACTCTAGCATTTTTCTCAAATGTTCTTCGTGCTCTTGATCATTCTTTGAGTAAATAAGTATGTCATCAATGAAAACGATGACAAACTTGTCAAGGTATGGTCCACACACTCGGTTCATGAGGTCCATGAACACAGCTGGTGCGTTAGTCAACCCAAACGGCATAACCATAAACTCGTAATGACCGTAACGCGTCCTGAAAGCAGTCTTCGAAATATCATCCTCCTTCACCCGCATTTGATGATACCCGGAAAGTAAATCGATCTTCGAATAAACCGACGAGCCTTGTAGCTGATCAAATAAGTCATCGATTCTCGATAGTGGGTAACGGTTCTTGATGGTAAGTTTGTTCAACTCTCGGTAGTCGATACATAACCTAAATGTACCATCCTTATTTTTGACAAACAAAACAGGAGCTCCCCATGGTGATGTACTTGGTCATATAAACCCATGCTCTAAAAGTTCTTGTAATTGGCTTTGAAGTTCCTTCATTTCACTGGGTTCGAGTCTGTATGGAGCACGAGCTATTGGTGCAGCTCCCGGTACAAGATCTATTTGAAATTCAACGGATCGGTGTGGAGGTAGTCCCGGTAATTCTTTCGAAAATACATCGGGAAATTCTTTTGCGACAGGAACATCATTGATGTTCTTTTCTTCAGTTTGTACTTTCTCGACGTGTGGTAGAATAGCATAGCAACCTTTTCTTATTACCTTTTGCGCCTTCAAATTACTAATAAGATGTAACTTCGCGTTGCTCTTTTCTCCATACACCATTAAGGGTTTTCCTTCTTCTCGTACAATGCGAATTACATTTTTGTAACATACGATCTCTACCCTCTCCTTTTTCAACCAGTCCATGCCGATTATCACATCAAAACTCCCTAACTCTACTGGTATGAAATCAATCTTAAACGTTTCTCTAACTAGTTTAATTTCTTGATTCCGACATATATTATCTGACGAAATTAATTTGCCGTTTGCTAATTCGAGCAAAAATTTATTATCCAAAGGCATCAATGGATAACTTAATTTAGCACAAAAATCTCTACTCATATAGCTTCTATCCGCACCCGAATCAAATAAAACATAAGCAGATTTATTGTCAATAAGAAACGTACCCGTAACAAGCTCTGGGTCTTCCTGCGCTTCTGCCGTATTAATATTGAAAACTCTTCCGTGGCCCTGCCCACTAGTATTCCCCTGATTCGGGAAATTTCTACTAATGTGGCCCGGTTTTCCACATGCAAAGCAAACTATGGCAGCATTATCTGTTCTGACATTATTTGTTCTTTTAATTCTGTTAAACTTTGGTCCGTAGGCCTCACACTTTGCCGCACTATGACCATTTCTTCTACACCAGGTGCAAAATGTCGTGCAAAACCACTGGTGATTCTCTTCACACCTTTGGCATGGCTGTTTTTGGTTTTTGTTGCCATTGTTGTTATTGAGATTGTTGTTGGGATTGTTGTGGTTGTTATTGTTATTGGGACGTTTGTTGTAGTTGTTATTGGGATTTCAATTGTTATTCTTGCAATTGATGTTGCGGTTATTGGGATAGTTGTTACGATTGTGGTTGTGATTGTTGTTGTTGTTGTTGTTGTATTGGTGACTCTTGTCACTGTTTTCCTCCCACTTTCTCTTGACTTGTTTCATGTTGGCTTCTTCGACCACCTGCTCTTTAATTCTTCCCTCAATCTGATTTATGAGTTTATGAGTCATTCGACTTACCTTTTGTATGGAAGCGAGCTCGTGTGAACTCACATTTTCTTGAATCCTTTCTGGTTGTCCTTTTACAAACGCGTCGATCTTCTCTTCTTCATCTTCGAACGTTCCCGGACACAATAGGCACAACTCTGTGAATCGTTGTTCATACGTGGTAATGTCGAAACCTTGCGTTCGTAATCCTCTAAGCTCTACCTTGAGCTTATTGACCTCATTTCTGGGACGGTACTGCTCGTTCATCAAGTGCTTGAATGCTGACCACGGTAGTGCGTAAGCGGCATCTTGTCCCACTTGTTCTAGATAGGTATTCTACCATGTTAACGCAGTACCTATGAAGCTATGCGTGGCGTACTTCAACCTATCTTCTTCAGTACATTTACTTATGGTAAATACCGATTCGACTTTCTCGGTCCACTGTTTCAATCTGATTAGTCCTTCGGTTCCATCAAATTCCAAAGGTTTGCAGGCAGTAAATTCTTTGTAGGAGCATCCTACACGATTTCTTGTGGAATTAGTTCCACTGCTAGATCCAGAGTTATTGTTATTTTGCATCGCAGCCTGTACTGTGGCTATATTTTCTGCAAGGAAAATACGGAAGTCTTCCTCGCTCATGTTCAAGTTCTGACGAGTAGTCAGTGCCATTTCCTTCAAAAATAGCCAAAAGAATTAAGTTAATCATATTGAATATTAAGAGTAGTCAATAGTATTTCGTAGCATAATATGAACTCATTTATAAAAGCTTTTTCTTCATATTAGCATTTTATAAGTTTTAATACGGGTAGTACCTACCCGTTAAGTTCATACTTAGTAGCTAATATACAATTCAACTACTACAATTCTATATGAAAAAACTGATAATAATATTTCGCGCTCAAACTTTTATACAATATTTTACAAACTTACAATACAGTTATTTTACATATAACATGAAATATAGCACACAATAACTTTGATACAAGGCAGTTGTGAAGTCAATTCTAGTTAAGCGCAAGTCGTTCAGCAAAGGTAATAAAGACACGTAATTCGTAGGTCCAGAAACAAGTCATGCATTCTGGTTTTACTAAGACTATTTTCCATCATTGGTTTTGTGGAATATAACCGTTATGACCGTTGGCTAGGCAGCATGTTGTAATGTCGTCAAAGGGACGAGGGTTTCGTAATTCCCGATAGCCCCGTAACAATCTAAAAACCTTGTTTCTCACTCCAACTACTGAGTCCGTCACTTGGGGGAATGTTTTATTTAACAATTGTAATTAGATATTCTTTTTCTCACTTTGGTGAGAAGCGAACATCACTAACCCGTAAGCATAACATGCTTCTTTATGTTGCATGTTAGAAGCTTTTTCTAACTCACGAAATCCTATGTTGGGATTTGTTGAGTCATAATAGGTTCTTAACCCGTAGCGTAAAATTGCATTTGGGTTCCTCGCATTTAATGCTTTAAAGAAAACACGGCGTAACTTACGGTCTCCCCAATGTGATATACCCCACCTATCAAAGGAAAGCCTTTTATAAACTAAGGCATTTCTGGAAAGTCTTTCAAATGTTTGACAAGTTAATTTCGCCATAACTAATTGTGCTGATGAATTCTGACCGACTCTAGACAAGATTTCATCAATCATATCCTCTGGTAGGTCTTCTAAAATGTTCAGTTATCTACCCTTAACGTCCATTTTGTGTTTTTATACTGTAAAATAGACAAGGATTAGATTCGTAAAAGATAATTAACAAACAATACAAGCAATTTTTACATAGAACATAAAAGTACAAGCACACTACAATACATATAATACACAACATGATTACAACCCTCTAATCTGAATCACTGGTTTCTTCTTCTTCGGACTTGGTTCGTTTTCCTAATTTTCTAGGGATATATGGTGTTCCTCTAATACGAGCAATCGTTTTCCACAATGGTTTAGAAAAACCTGGTGGTTTAGAGGTTCCCGGGTTATTGTTACAATTTAGGAAATACGAATGTTGCTGATACATATAAAGCTCATCGGGGTTGGAGTCAGGTTTCTCTATTCTGATGCCCTTTCTCTGATTATTCTCTTTTGCCTTATTAAATTGAGTTGGGGTGATTTCTATAACATCATCGAAATCCTCATTGGAATCCGATTCATCAGAAATTTGGTAATTTTCCCAATATTTTGCTTCCTTGGCGGAAACACCATTGACCATTTTTAACTTTGGTCCATTGTTTGAGGATTTTCTTTTATTTAATCATTTTACTATAAGTATTAATATTTCATCCTCCGAAACCTCGTCTTCTTCCGGGTCCTCCTCTTTCGGTTCTTCCTCTTCCGGTTCTTCCTCTTCCGGTTCTTCCTCGGGAATTTGTAAATCTTCCCAAAATATATTCGACTCTTCATTATTATTAGGTGAGTCGATGGGATTTGTACTAGAGGTAGACATCTATCACACAATATCAAACACATTAAGAGATTAATATTTCACATAATATTTACATGTTAACAATATATATAGTTTCCAACAAAAAGTGTTAAGCAATCGTTTCTAAAGAAAATACGGTCGAAGTCCAGACTCACTGATGCCTCCTAACAAACTCGGTTAGACACACACTAATGCAATTTCTGGTTCTCTAAGACCAACACTCTGATACCAACTAAAATGTCCCGTTCATATTGATTATAAACGTTCCATATTAATTGATTTCGTTGCGAGATTTTGACCTCTATATGAGACGTTTTTCAAAGACTACATTTGATTTTAAAATAAACCATAACCTTTAAAATATTATGATGATTATCAAATAATGATAATCTAAAATATAGCGTTTTTCACACGACCATTACATAATGGTTTACAATAATATTACACATCAACATAAGTCTTCGAATGCAGTTTTTAAACAATATTATACAAGCATGGACTCCAAATCTTGTCCTTAATTTAGTATGCAACAGCGGAAGCTCTTAACAATCACCTGAGAATAAACATGCTTAAAACATCAACAAAAATGTTGGTGAGTTATAGGTTTAACCTATATATTTATCAATTCGTATTAATAGACCACAAGATTTCATATTTACATTTCTTGTAAACAGCATGCATGCATAAAAATCATTCATATGGTGAACACCTGGTAACCGACATTAACAAGATGCATATAAGAATATCCCCATCATTCGGGGACATCCATCGGACATGATAAAACAACATCAAAGTACTAAAGCATCCGCAACCATGGATGGGGTTTGTTAGGCCAAATAGATCTATCTTTAGGATTCGTGTTAATTAGTAGATCGGTTTACTAATTCTTAGGTTACCAAGCAAAAAGGGGCATATTCGGCTTCGATCATTCACCTATATAATGTAGTTTCGATTACTTGTGTCTATTTTGTAAAACATTTATAAAACTGCATGTATTCTCATCCCAAAAATATTAGATTTTAAAAGTGGGACTATAACTCACTTTCACAGATTTTTTCTTCGTCGGGAAATAAGACTTGGCCACGGGTCGATTCACGAACCTATAACAAATATGTATATATATATATATATATATATATATATATATATATATATATATATATATATATATATATATATATATATATATATATATATATATCAAAGTATGTTCAAAATATATTTACATCATTTTTAATACATTTTAATGTTTTAAGTTTATTAAGTCAGCTGTCCTCGTTAGTAACCTACAACTAGTTGTCCATAGTTAGATGTACAGAAATAAATCAATATATATTATCTTGAATCAATCCACGACCCAGTGTATACACGTCTCAGGCTAGATCACAACTCAAAGTATATATATTTTTGGAATTAACATCAACCCTGTATAGCTAACTCAATCATTACTGCATATAGAGTGTCTATGGTTGTTCCAAATAATATATATACATGGGTCGATATGATATGTCAAAACATTTGCATACGTGTCTATGGTATCCCAAGATTACATAATATATTAGAATACATATATGATACAATATAACTTAGCTAGGATATGATTAATATAGATTTGTTACAAATTTCACGTAGCTACAACAAGTAAAATTATCCAATCTTGTTTTACCTATAACTTCTTCGTTTTAAATCCGCTTTGAGTGATTCAAGTTGCTATGGTTTCATATTGAACTTAAGTTTATGAATCTAAACATAAAAAGTATAAGTTTATAGTCGGAAATACAGGTTACAAGTCATTTTTGTAAAGGTAGTCATTTCAGTCGAAAGAACGACGTGTAGATGACCATTTTGGAAAACATACTTCTACTTTGAGTTTAACCATGATTTTTGGATATAGTTTCATGTTCATAAGAAAAATCATTTTCCCATAAAATAGCTTTTAAATAAAAGTTTATCATAGTTTTTAATTATCCAAACCAAAACAGCCCGCGGTGTTACTACGACGGCGTATGTCCGATTTTACGGTGTTTTTCGTGTTTCTAGGTTTTAAATCATTAAGTTAGCATATCATATAAATATAGAACATGTGTTTAGTTGATTTTAAAAGTCAGGTTAGAAAGATTAACTTTGTTTGCGAACAAGTTTAGAATTAACTAAACTATGTTCTAGTGATTACATGTTCAAATCTTCGAATAAGATAGTTATACATATATGAATTGAATGATGTTATGAACATCATTACTACCTCAAATTTAGTAGGTAAACCTACTGGAAATGATGAAAAAATAACTTGAGCTTCAAAGGATCTTTGATGGCTTGAAAGTTTTTGAAATAGAATCATGACACAAAAACAAGTTCAAGTAAGATTATTACTCAAATTAAGATAGTTATAGTTATAGAAATTGAATCAAAGCTTGAATATGAATATTATCTTGATTTAGAAAGATAACCTAGTATAAATAACAAAGGTTTCTTGATCTTAGATGATTGCTTGGAATAGATTAGGAAACTTGGAAATAAACTTGTAAACTTAGAAGTGTTCTTGATGTGTTCTTGAGTAATTATTTTTATGATAATTATAGGTAATAACCAAAGCTTGTATTTGATGACTTTTGCTGGAAAAATAGTAACTTAGATGTTCATGGAAGAGTGTGTGTGTTTTGAGAGAGAATTGGGAAGAAAATTGGAAGTGAAATGGAGTAGGTGGTGAGTGGTGAAGGTGAGTGGGGTTAAAAGGAGTTCTTGTTTTTGTTTCCTTGCTCATAAGTCATGCTAGTTGTCTAATTGTTGGTTCCACATGTTTGTTGACTATATAGGACTGCTAAGAGCTGAATTATTATGTGTATATATGTGACGACTCGAAAATTTCTGACCAAATTTAAACTTAACCTTTATATGTTTCTGACACGATAAGCAGAATTTGTAATGTTGAATCTCAAAAATTTTAGAACTACATTCATGTAATCAATTATCCTTTGACCGTGTTCGACGATTCACGAACAATTATGTGTATATAGATATGTATATATAATATATAATATTAACTGAAAACATTAACAAAGTATTAGATATATGATACTTTACATGAACGTATTTGTTTCGATATATTTATTGACAGAATTAAGAGATAATATCAAATGATTGAATTATCAGATACATTATGATATGATTACGGGCCTATGTTATGAGGTCCACTGTGATTTAAGAAATCTATTCTTTTTGACCACTCATTACTTAACTAGTATGATAAAATAACGATATTTATATTTTATTTTATCAAATATATATAACGATTTAAATTAATATTATATATATTTATACGCGTATTATACGTACATAGTTTTATACTTTTACTATACTTTAACTTTACCTTTACTTACTTTTACTTTACTTTAACTTTAATCATTCATACTTTAATAATTCACTTTAATAATTCATACTTTAATAATTCACTTTAATAATTCATACTTTAATAATTCACTTTAATAATTCACTTTAATAATTCATACTTTAATAATTCACTTTAATAATTCATACTTTAATAATTCACTTTAATAATTCATACTTTAATAATTCACTTTAATAATTCATACTTTAATAATTCACTTTAATAATTCATACTTTAATAATTCACTTTAATAATTCAAGAATCTATTATAAATAGAATTCAATAGGTTTTATTATTTCATAGAAACTTGAAAATATATTTCTCTAAACTCTCTCAATCGAATTACACATATATATTTTCTTTGTATTATTTCAAGATATTATTAGTATACATAAAATACTACGACGGAGTTATATTCAGACGATTTTAAAATAAGTTTTCAAACGGAATAGAGCTAAGGAAATTATGGGTTATAGCTATGGAGGTTATGGGTATTGATCGAGGGTATTGCTCGTGAGGTCAACCTAACGTTTATCATTTTCGTTTCGTCTACGTACTTTCCTGCAATATTAAATCTCAATATTGATACGTGAGCACTCATAACTTAACTTTTATATTTTAATAGTGTATCCCTGACTAGTGCTCGAGTATATAGGATTATGCATGCTTGTACATTCGATATTGTCCTTAGATAGGTTTGTTGAATCCTGAATTAGATACATATGCTACTGAGATAGGGTATATGATATACATGTCATTGGAAAGCTAGCGAAAAATTAATAACTTTTCATTTATATATCGAATGGTTTCGATGAACGGATTAGAAGTTATAGTCAACTGAATTTTAGTATTATTGTTAAAATGATTATTATTACTATCGTCGTTATTATTTTAATAGAAATATCATTGTTATTATAAAATATCATTATTACTATTATGTTAGTATTATCATTTTATCATAATAACATTTTTAGTAAATATAAATATTGTTATTTTTTTATAGAATAATAATAATTATTATTACAAAATAATACAACTTTTACTTATTATTATTATGATCAATATTATTTTATCAAATAAATAGGGGATACAAAGATATTTTTCACCACGCGTAATATAATTACATTAATAATACTGACCACTATAGTTTTATGATATTAAGTGAACTTTATAAATTTTACTACTTAAGATATATAAAAGTATATTTTATCATATATAAACGTTAATATAAATTTTTATTAATAAATGACTTTTATTATTATAAAATCTAATAAATATATTTAAATATATAAAATAACTATAGTTAAGTTATATAATAAACACGTATAAATTTTAGAAGTCATTTTGGGTTAAGTTGACTTTTGTTGACTTTTGCATATTAGTCTCGAGCATTAGGATTGTGGTACACAATGACTTGACCAAAAATTGTTAGACAAATATTGACCAACATATAAATATATATAATTAATATAGGTTCGTGAATCCGAGGCCAACCTTGCACTTGTTAAATGACGTTATATGTATTTTTACTACGAAATACAGTATGGTGAGTTTCATTACTCCCTTTTTATATATATTTTTGGGCTGAGAATACATGCGCTGTTTTATAAATGTTTTACGAAATAGGCACAAGTACTAAAACTAATTCTATGTGGGTTTAAACCAGAAATATACCCTTAGCTTGGTAACATTAAACTACTTGTCTATGTACGGTAGGCGCGAATCCTAAAGATAGATCTATTGGGCCTGACAAACCCCATCCTGACTATGGGATGCTTTAGTACTTCGAGGTTATTTTAAACACACCTGATCTGGTGTACTTCAGAGGGTAAAACATGAACGTTAAGGCTTGTTACCGGGTGCCTACAACTTATAGAATACTTTTATACACTTGCGAGTGTACGGATATTTATAGAAACTGAAATCTTGTGGTCTATTACTATTACGGAAATGATTGATTATGATAAACTAATAAACTCACCAACCTTTTGGTTGACACTTTAAAGCATGTTTATTCTCAGGTATTAAAGAAATCTTCCGCTGTGCATTAGCTCATTTTAAGGATATTACTTGGAGTCATTCATGACATACTTTGAAAGACGTTGCATTCGAGTCGTTGAGTTCATCAAGATTAATATTAAGTCAATTATAGTTGGATGTAATATGAAATGGTATGCATGCCGTCAATTTTTGATGTAAAGAAAGTTTGTCTTTTAAAAACGAATGCAATGTTTGTAAAACGTATCATATAGAGGTCAAATACCTCGCGATGTAATCAACTATTGTGAATCATTTATAATGTATATGAACGGATCCTTTCAGTTGGTATCAGAGCGATGGTCTTAGCGAACCAGGTCTTGCATTAGTGTGTCTAACTGATAGTTGTTAAGATGCATCAGTGAGTCTGGACTTCGACCGTGTCTGCATGTCAAAAGTTTTGCTTATCATTTTTAGTCTGAAATCATCTACTTACCACCCTTAGGAAATTACCTGCTTATCATTCTTAAGTCTAGACGCGTTTTCCTACATTTATTGCATAATAGTGTATAGACGAATTCTTATCTTAGCATATCTGTTAATGTGAACTTTGACTGACATCTTTCAAAGATTCCTCCGTAATTTATGGGATTTTGGTATTATATATACATATGTAAATTATGTATTGAAGAATACCAAATCTAAATTCTACAATCTATTTCATACAAATAAATTCTTTCCCTGATCATACAAGATGGATCCCTCAACCAGTTTGAGTTCCTCGGATTTCGACAGCTATGCCGATATGGATTTCCACATGAGCTCCGAAAGCAGCGTGACCGGAATGGATCAACCAATTAGCCATCATCTATTCTGGATGAATTGGGGATGGGTTCGTAATCTACTTAACCATTGGAGACAAGAAGAAGGTGATCCCTTTCATCCACCACATTGCCCTCTTGGCAATGAACCTGAAGCACTTTCTGGCGAACCTGTCCGAAACACCATTTTCTCTCTCATTTCCAGAGTATCTCATCATGATTATATACTACACCAAATTCTAGATCTTATTTATCCGCTCGTCCGAACCGACAATCACGCCGGTGTAATAGAAGAAGTCAACGAGCTTCGCGCTCGGGTAGTGGCTTTGGAGAATATGGTGCAAAGGTTACAAACACCAGCAGCAGCACCGACAGCATAACCAGTACCACCATCAACAACATCAACAGTACCATTACCACCACCAACAACAACCGCATCGCAAACCTCAACTTCACAATCTATCCCACGAGCATTGACGTCATACGCCATGTAGATACCAAGGAATACCACAACGATTAAGTATTGATTCATAACTTCATTGGGGAAACATTCTACGGCGATTATGTAATTTCTAAAGTTTAGAAATTATCTATCCTAGCCTTAACCATAAATCAAATGAGTTTAATTTAATATTAACTCATTAAATCTATATTACATCTGAAGAAATATACACATATATATTTCCATAAAGACTGTAATAAAATTCTTTTGTACAAAATATTAATTGTGAATTTTTTTTTTAACAGGTAGGTAATACCCGAGAGATATATAAATTCACAATTAATATGTTACATTCTTCGAATCTGATTCAGCAAGTCATCCATTATACTCCCTACTTTCACAACAATATACATTCTTTTATAGAAATCAAAACAACCATACTCATTCAAAATCTAATTACATATTCTGATTTTAAAATCTCAGAATTCGATTCAAGATATAACCAAAATCATCACTCTTAGATTCCTACATCTTTCAAAACTATACTTTGACTTCAAAACTGTCCTAGAACCTCATTTCTATTCATGGAACTCACAAAAATATTTGTATCATTCAAAATCTTAGAACATCATATGTATATTAACAATTACAATATGTGTTCAAACACTTCGAAATTCCTAAAGACATGCGAGATGATGATCCAACCACACATTACCCACTGTCATGCACCTAAAAAGCTCTCGAAACCAAAGTTATAGTTTAACACGTATCCATGTCAGATCCTTTGATATTTATTACCAAATATAATTTTTCAATCTCTTTCCAAAATAGACAGTTTTGTCACAGCTCCAGCAAATCACCTTCATTTGTTTATACGAATAAACCCTTCATCATGGTTACCGGGGAACCTTTCATATCTCGTCACATTAGCAGTAAAGTTATCAACAACTTCATTAACCTTCGACTTAAGCCTCTCCGAAAATCCACTATACTTATTCATTAAAACCCCATCATGTACTCACCTACATCCTGTAACAATAATTGTCACACCAACTACTGGGAATTAGCAATCAGTATTTTGAATTTCGCGACAATTTTACGTTAAAAGTTATATGTATACATATAACGTCTATCTCCTAGACTTACATACTTCGAATGTGAATTTTCTGAAAAACATCCCAAACTATGAACTAGTTCTCCGAAATTGGAAAAATGCTGATGAAGCAGCAAAAACTGTAAACGACTTTAACAGTCAAAAGTTTGATGATAAAGAATAGTATGGTGGAAAAGCTGAGAAAAAGAGAAGGTTTGAAACTGGAAAATGGATTGAGCAGACCATGAAGGAGGCTGTGGACAAATCACAAAGACTAAACCTTCCTTCAAAGGATCCAAATGTTTCAGTATCTACTGAAATCGTTAGTAAACACCTTACTTCTTATTCTAAACCTTCACAGACAAATCTTCTTCATCATCCATCTATGTTAAGAATTCTAAAATATTATCGTATCTTTTATTATAAATATCTTCGATATTCCTGAAGATATTTTCACAACTATTCTTATCCGAAATCTTTTATCTCTTCGCAATATCTGCGTTACAACATAAAAAAAAAAACTGTGTTAGTTTCTAAATTCTGAAGAAAAAAAAATCGAATTTAAAATAGGAATGTTTTTAAAGCAGTGTTGGGAACTGAAACATGAGTTAGTATAATATAATGACACTTGATCAACGTGATTATATTACAGTAAGTCATGCTGAGTTTCTAATGGAACGTGATGATTCATAGAACATATCGTCATCATGTACTATTTACACGGCTCTTACATTCTACCCAATTTCCAAACATATTAAGAACATATCATCTTGATAGCTCTATATTTTCAGATATTCTGGTAAGTTGCCAAATTAAGATCGTACCATTACGATTTTCTTCTTGGAACATTAACTATGTTCATCCAAAAATTCATATCTACGAATTCTGGACCATTATCCGCTTGACTTAATGCTGGGAAGAGAAAATGAAAGCATGAAGCTCCGAAATATAATGGAGAATATAAAGCCCGATAACAACCTCAAAATTACAAACCGTGTATATCAATGCGTATAGCAATATAAAGACACGGGAGAATGAAAAACACAATAACCCCAAGGTAATGGTAGAAGAAAATAACTTCCTCCGGTGGTAGATGAAAAAGAAGAATGACAGATATGAAAGTTAAGAGTATATCAAGAATCAATACTGGATGAACCATATTAACGAATGCTTTAAAGTATGAATTGGGGAGAAAGATTAGAAGGTGTGAGCTGTGGAAATAAAGAAACGAAGGGGGTGAATTTATAGTAAAATATCAGATAGAGAAATCGAGACAGACTATCGCATTTAATCAAAGAAGGTCATGATTTTCTTAATCGCCGAAGAACCAAATCTTATTGCAAAGATTTTCTTTAAATCCAATGAATTCTGGAAATCAATCATAACTACGTCATCGGTTAAAATAAATATACGTTTACTCATTTCACTCTCTTGCGATAGCTTCACTTATACTCTTCGCGTAATCAAATTGTTTTATCTATATTACTCAATGATGATAAAACTCTATTTATCAACTCATATTCGTCATGAAAACATTTTTATAGTTAGCCATGACAACCTCGATCAAATTTCGGGACGAAATTTCTTTAACGGGTAGGTACTGTGACGACTCGAAAATTTCCGACCAAATTTAAACTTAACCTTTATATGTTTCTGACACGATAAGCAGAATTTGTAATGTTGAATCTCAAAAAGTTTAGAACTACATTCATGTAATCAATTATCCTTTGACCGTGTTCGACGATTCACGAACAATTATGTGTATATAGATATGTATATATAATATATAATATTAACTGAAAACATTAACAAAGTATTAGATATATGATACTTTACATGAACGTATTTGTTTCGATATATTTATTGACATAATTAAGAGATAATATCAAATGATTGAATTATCAGATACATTATGATATGATTACGGGCCTATGTTATGAGGTCCACTGTGTTTTAAGAAATCTATTCTTTTTGACCACTCATTACTTAACTAGTATGATAAAATAACGATATTTATATTTTATTTTATCAAATATATATAACGATTTAAATTAATATTATATATATTTATACGCGTATTATACGTACATAGTTTTATACTTTTACTATACTTTAACTTTACCTTTACTTACTTTTACTTTACTTTAACTTTAATAATTCACTTTAATAATTCACTTTAATAATTCATACTTTAATAATTCACTTTAATAATTCATACTTTAATAATTCACTTTAATAATTCACTTTAATAATTCATACTTTAATAATTCACTTTAATAATTCATACTTTAATAATTCACTTTAATAATTCATACTTTAATAATTAACTTTAATAATTCATACTTTAATAATTCACTTTAATAATTCATACTTTAATAATTCACTTTAATAATTCAAAAATCTATTATAAATAGAATTCAATAGGTTTTATTATTTCATAGAAACTTGAAAATATATTTCTCTAAACTCTCTCAATCGAATTACACATATATATTTTCTTTGTATTATTTCAAGATATTATTAGTATACATAAAATACTACGACGGAGTTATATTCAGACGATTTTAAAATAAGTTTTCAAACGGAATAGAGCTAAGGAAATTATGGGTTATAGCTATGGAGGTTATGGGTATTGATCGAGGGTATTGCTCGTGAGGTCAACCTAACGTTTATCATTTTTGTTTCGTCTACGTACTTTCCTGCAATATTGAATCTCAATATTGATACGTGAGCACTCATAACTTAACTTTTATATTTTAATAGTGTATCCCTGACTAGTGCTCGAGTATATAGGATTATGCATGCTTGTACATTCGATATTGTCCTTAGATAGGTTTGTTGAATCCTGAATTAGATACATATGCTACTGAGATAGGGTATATGATATGCATGTCATTGGAAAGCTAGCGAAAAATTAAGAACTTTTCATTTAGATATCGAATGGTTTCGATGAACGGATTAAAAGTTATAGTCAACTGAATTTTAGTATTATTGTTAAAATGATTATTATTACTATCGTCGTTATTATTTTAATAGAAATATCATTGTTATTATAAAATATCATTATTACTATTATGTTAGTATTATCATTTTATCATAATAACATTTTTAGTAAATATAAATATTGTTATTTTTTATAGAATAATAATAATTATTATTACAAAATAATACAACTTTTACTTATTATTATTATGATCAATATTATTTTATCAAATAAATAGGGGATACAAAGATATTTTTCACCACGCGTAATATAATTACATTAATAATACTTACCACTATAGTTTTATGATATTAAGTGAACTTTATAAATTTTACTACTTAAGATATATAAAAGTATATTTTATCATATATAAACGTTAATATAAATTTTTATTAATAAATGACTTTTATTATTATAAAATCTAATAAATATATTTAAATATATAAAATGACTATAGTTAAGTTATATAATAAACACGTATAAATTTTAGAAGTCATTTTGGGTTAAGTTGACTTTTGTTGACTTTTGCATATTAGTCTCGAGCATTAGGATTGTGGTACACAATGACTTGACCAAAAATTGTTAGACAAATATTGACCAACATATAAATATATATAATTAATATAGGTTCGTGAATCCGAGGCCAACCTTGCACTTGTTAAATGACGTTATATGTATTTTTACTACGAAATACAGTATGGTGAGTTTCATTACTCCCTTTTTATATATATTTTTGGGCTGAGAATACATGCGCTGTTTTATAAATGTTTTACGAAATAGGCACAAGTACTAAAACTAATTCTATGTGGGTTTAAACCAGAAATATACCCTTAGCTTGGTAACATTAAACTACTTGTCTATGTACGGTAGGCGCGAATCCTAAAGATAGATCTATTGGGCCTGACAAACCCCATCCTGACTATGGGATGCTTTAGTACTTCGAGGTTATTTTAAACACACCTGATCTGGTGTACTTCAGAGGGTAAAACATGAACGTTAAGGCTTGTTACCGGGTGCCTACAACTTATAGAATACTTTTATACACTTGCGAGTGTACGGATATTTATAGAAACTGAAATCTTGTGGTCTATTACTATTACGAAAATGATTGATTATGATAAACTAATGAACTCACCAACCTTTTGGTAGACACTTTAAAGCATGTTTATTCTCAGGTATTAAAGAAATCTTCCGCTGTGCATTAGCTCATTTTAAGGATATTACTTGGAGTCATTCATGACATACTTTGAAAGACGTTGCATTCGAGTCGTTGAGTTCATCAAGATTAATATTAAGTCAATTATAGTTGGATGTAATATGAAATGGTATGCATGCCATCAATTTTTGATGTAAAGAAAGTTTGTCTTTTAAAAACGAATGCAATGTTTGTAAAACGTATCATATAGAGGTCAAATACCTCGCGATGTAATCAACTATTGTGAATCATTTATAATGTATATGAACGGATCCTTTCAGTATACCAATAGTATATACGTCTAGGAGCTGGGTATTGTACGAGTACGAATACGGTTGCATACGAGTAGAATTGTTGATGAAAATGAATGAGAATGCAATTGTAAGCATTTTTGTTAAGTAGAAGTACTTTGATATGTGTATTGAAGTCTTTCAAAAGTGTACTAATACATCTAAATACACTACATGTATATACATTTTAACTGAGTCGTTAAGTCATCGTTAGTCGTTACATGTAAGTGTTGTTTTGAAACCTTTAAGTTAACGATCTCATTTAATGTTGTTAACCCATTGTTTATTATATCTAATGAGATGTTAAATTATTACATTATCAAGATATTATGATGTATGAATATATCTTAATATGATATATATATACATTAAAATGTCGTTACAACGATAATCGTTACATATATGCCTCGTTTTAAAATTCTTAAATTAGTAGTCTTGTTTTACATATGTAGTTCATTGTTAACATACTTAATGATATATATAATTATCATTTTATCATGTTAAGTATAGTGTAACTATATCTTAATATGATACATATGTATTTAGTAAGACGTTGTAATAACGATAATCGTTATATATATCGTTTCGAGTTTCTTAACTTAGTAGTCTCATTTTTATGTATATAACTCATTGTTAATATACTTATGGAGATACTTACTTATCATAATCTCATGTTAACTATATGTATATCCATATATATATATATCGTCATGTCGTTTTTACAAGTTTTAACGTTCGTGAATCGCCGGTCAACTTGGGTGGTCAATTGTCTACATGAAACTCATTTCAAATAATCAAGTCTTAACAAGTTTGATTGCTTAACATGTTGGAAACATTTAATCATGAAAATATAGTTTTCAATTAATATATAATCATGGAAAAGTTCTGGTCACTACAACATGCACATAACTAGAAGTGATGGTAGACATCTTGACATAAATATACAAGTTCACTAATCCACACTTACTTTAGAAAAAGACCAAAACCTAATAAAACTTAGAATGAGAGCATAAGCTTCACGGTTTGGTCTACAGTTGACCAAAGGTCAGATCGTGGAACCCTGCACCTTGGTTTGTGAAACCAGGAGTGCACGGTCGACTCCACGGTTAACAGTTGGTCGACCGCAGAAGGTTCTGTCCGAATTTTTTTACAAAATTAGTTCAACCACTTCGGGGCATCTATAATTTATGAAAAACTTGTTTAAACATGCTTAGAATAGTTGCCCCATTCATATCTAAAAGATTTTTGGTCACTAGAACTCTAATCTTGGTTAATCACACCTAATGACACCTTAATGACGATTTAACATTGATTAAGGATAACACAGAAATGTTTTTCTATAACACTTATGTTCTCATTCTAAATGTTTTACGTGCACTCCTGGTTTCCTATAACACTTATGGAGTCGACTGTGGACTCCTGGTTTCACAAACTAGAGTGCAGGGTTCCCCGGTCTGACCTGCGGTCGACCGTAGACCGAACCGTGAAGCTTATGCTCTCATTCTAAGATTTGTTTGGTTTTGGTCTTTTGCTAGAATAAGTGTGAATTAGTGAACTTGTATATTTATGTCAAGATATCTACCATCACTTCTAGTTAAGTACACGTGTCATCATCAAAACACTTATTGTTATGAGTTAAGATTAATATAATCGTTAAGCATAAACCCACATTCCCCCCATCCCCCACAACATTCTCCCCATTTTTAATAATGACAAACACTTAAGTGATGGTGGACATTTATCTATAAATACACACAAGTGTTAACATAACTTATCCAAATTTCTCCCCCTTTTGTCGAAGAAAAAAGGTAGATCCTCCTGAAACTAAGCTCGCCCTAAGATAAATGCTCCCCTTGAATCGTACATGGTGAGAATTGACAACCACAACATATAAAACACCAAACACACAAATTTTATTCATTTCCTAAGAAAACAAGACAACACAAGATAGGAACATGCATGGTATCTCACATGAGATATGCATAAGGATTACATGGAAGTTGTTTATGGTCAATAATAATAATAATAATAATAATAATAATAATAATAATAATAATAATAATAATAACAATAATAATAATAGTACTAATAATAATAATAATAGTAATAATAATAGTAATAATAATAATAATAATAATAATAATAATAATAATAATAATAATAATAATAATAATAGTAATAGCAATAATAATAGTAATAATAATAATAATAGTAGTAGTAATAGTAATAGTAATAGTAATAGTAATAGTAATAGTAATAGTAGTAGTAGTAATAATAATAATAATAATAATAATAATAATAATAATAATAATAATAAAAATAATAATAATAATAATAATAATAACTCACCATTGAGCGTTCAGGCCTTTAAATGCCCCCTTGAATCGTACATGGTGAAAATTAACAACCACAACATATAAAATACCAAACACACAAATTTTATTCATTTCCTAAGAAAACAAGACAACACAAGATAGGAAGATGCATGGTATCTCACATGAGATATGCATAAGGATTACATGAAAGTTGTTTATGGTCTATCATAATATAATAATAATAATAATAATAATAATAATAATAATAATAATAATAATGATAACGATAACGATAACGTTAACAATATTAATAATAATAATAATCACTCACCTATTAGATCATTTTAAAAGTAATACGATTCTTAAACTGAACATTGAGATTAGTATGCCATAAATACGATTCTTGAACTGAACATTGAGATTAGTATGTCAGTATGTCACCACTCCTCGTGCTCATCCTATTAGCACATGTTAAGTGGGTCATGGAACGTAGTTAAAAAAAGTTACATAAACCGTGTATGCATTCTAACAGAAATACTAGTCTTGTTATGTTGTCAATAGAATGGTATATTTTCACATAATAAACCTTCTATATAAACAACAACATATGATACCATTTTTCATCAACCGCATTTATAAAACCATGACAAGTCTCTCAATACTTTTCCTTCTCCTAGCAGCCACAACAGCAGTTGCTTTTCCTAACAATGTAATCCGCATGCTAAAACCACATTCGGATTCTGATTCCAACCTCGACTGCTTGAGCTGGCGGCTAGGCGTCGAGACCAACAACGTCCGGGATTGGATCCTTCCAGCATCATGTGGAGACTATGTGGGTCGTTATATGCTTGGGAAACAGTACGATAAAGACTGCAATATTGTCGCCAAGGAAGCATATGAATATGCTAAAACAATTAATGTCGCCAAGGACGGCAAGGATACCTGGATTTTCGATGTAGATGAAACCGCCCTCTCAAATCTGCCTTTCTTTTCCCAGGAATCCGCTGCTTTTGGGTAAAAGTTATTTTAAACTAATCTTTATTTTTTTAAGGCCAAGCATATATGCATGCATTTGACATAACACAAATATAACATTCTGAACAGTAATTAACTCATTAATCCAAGTAAGTATAGATTACAATGTATTAGATCATAGGTTTGTTAGAATGAAAAAGATATTACTTTTTAAATAACATTTGTCTTGAATTTTCAGGGCAGTACCAAACGCGACGGCATTTTACAGTTGGATCATGGAAGGAGCAGCACCCGAGATACCAGCATCTTTATGGTTGTACAAGAGATTATTAAAGCTAGGATTTAAGATTGTTTTTCTTACCGGATCAGATGAATCTATGTTGGAACCTCGTATCAAAAATCTAAAAGCTGTTGGCTATAGCACTTGGGAGAAGCTAATTGTTAGGTAATTAACAGTGGCGAAGCCAGCATTTTACGTCGTTGGTGTCACAAAATAACAATCAAATTTTTCTATAGTGAAATTTTAAAAAGTTACAAAAAATAGTAAGTTCCACATTCAAATATGTAGTAAATTTATTACTATCTACGTCCCATAATAAATGTTTGCATTTTTGTTTAATTGTAAATCATATAAAAAAGTTTTTTTTAATCAATCAAAGGGAATTTTAGTGAAGAAATATGATATTTATTGATTGATAGTGAAATTAGTGAAGTATCTAAAACATTTTGAATTTTTAAAGTGGTAACTTATAATAGAACGGGATAATAATAGTAAATAAGTTCGTGTAATGAAAAAAGAGATGGTGAAATTTTTTAATATGAATTTCGCAAGAGCAATAAACGAATTCAAAATGTGTGAAATATTAATTTAGATGAGAAAATTGCGCGGTTGGTCCTTGTGGTTTACATGAAATGGGGTGTTTAGTCCCTGAACTTCATTTTCGGGGTTGTTGGTCCCTGTGATTTTCAAAACATGCGTGGTTGGTCCCTAACAGGGACCAACTACACCAGTTTTGAACTTTCATTTTCGGGGTTGTTGGTCTCTGACAGGGACCAACCACATGTGTTTTGAAAATCACAGGGACCAACAACTCCGAAAATGAAGTTCAGGGACTAAACACCCCATTTCATGTAAACCACAAGGACCAACCGCGCAATTTTCTCAATTTAGATGGAACGTAATAGATAACATATAGAAATGTTATTGTGTTATTGGACTGTTAAAATTAATTGGTCAAGTAAATATTAAAATACTATGTGAGAGATTCATCAATCAATAAGCAATTTAAAATTGATGGCTAAAGACCATGTATAAAAGCACTACTTGAGGCAATTTCGTTGGGGTCAATTGACCCCATTACATTCAACGTGCCTTCGCCCCTGGTAATTAAGTCACATATATTCAAATTCAAACCATCAAAGATAGCTTAGGGGTGGTTAGGGAAAAGGTTGGATATATCCAAAGTAATAATATCACACAACCCTTGTAGCCTGAACAATGAAAACGTTACCCATTTTTATATATTCAAATTCCATTTAACTTGGTAAAAATGATTATTTTCTTCGTATATGGCTTATGAGTGTCGAATAATTTGTACAGATATGATGGGGAAGGAGGTACTGCTGTGGAGTACAAATCGAACAGAAGGGACAAACTGGTTGCCGACGGATATAGGATCCGAGGTAATGTGGGTGATCAATGGAGTGATTTAGTCGGAAGCAACATTGGTGATCGTACGTTTAAGATGCCCAATCCTATGTACTACGCTCCTTAATTACGTACTTCAATGATCAATCAAAGAGAGTACGTTGTCGTTTCAAGTTTCTTAATTGATTATTAGTATAAAGCTTTGTAGAAGGGTTTATGTTCTAAATAAAGTACCCTCTTTCAATATGTATCATTCGGAGTTGTAATATAGAATTAGAAAAGTGTGTAACTTTTCTAATGAATTGTTCTGTAATAAAAATGAGATTGTTTGCTAAGATGTGTATATAACTCAATCGCTCTTAGAGCACCCCTTTTTTAAGGTCAAAGCAACAGCGACAACGACAACGACATCGGAAAGCCACCCCATTCCGTCTCGACGTCGAGGCTAAAAGTAGGATATCCGACTTTGAGAATTCATGGTTTTAACTGTTTAACATTGAAAAAAAAAATATCCGTTAGAAACGAATATATTTATTAAATAATTTTTTATAACATAAATTTAACCACAAATACACGATCATTCATACAGAATATACATTTCAAATTATTCATTCTCTCTACATTTTTTTATATAAATTAAAAAAGGTATATGTCTTCTTCATCTTCGTCCTGTGACCAATATACTTTACTTTTGCTTGATATATTAAACGAAGAGGAATTGAGCGAAAATGATGCGGAAAAGAATTACGTGATAGGGATGTGCTCGAAGACATACGATATGACTAGGTTGAACATCTTTGGGCTAATCGTGAAGTGTTGTCGTATCATAATTTCTAAGTTATCGTTTTTGATTTCATTTATTTTAGTTATATGTTTTTTTATTTAGTATTGTATTTTTTATTAATGAAATTTTATTTTATTTTATTAATTTTTTGTTATTTCAAATAATTTAAAGGAAAGATCTAAAGATAGCCCTTTTATGGCTATCTTTAACAAATTTAGACATTCATGTATTGTATAATTAATTACCCACCTCATGCAAATAACTTCTCCACTGTACCACTAAATCATGCTAAAATAAGTCGTTAAAGATAGCCCTTAGGGCTACAAATAGAAAATTTCTAATTTAAAAAATAAATAATAAATAAAAGCATTGAAAAAAATTAATAATAAATTAGACGTTAACCACTGATTTTTCTATTTTTTATTACTGTTTTTTGGCAAAAAAAATGAAAACTCTATAGATGAGAACTTCATCGAAAGATAAGATCCTAATAGAAAACTTACAATGATGAGAGAAAATGTCTATCCACATACTGAATTAGACCATAGTCTTGGTGCTCTTAGTCAAATTTTCCGAATTATTATTTTAAGTCATCTTATTAGTGAAGATTGTAGCTATTGAATAATTTTGAATTTTTCCATCCAATCAAAATGAGCACTTTAATTGAAACGGAAATAGCTAGTATATAACCTCCGAATTATTCGTCCACCTATAAATTTCAAAAACACTAGATAACAACAATAAGGCCTAATTGTCATGTGGGATATTATTGAGTTTTTAGCTAAATTTAATGTTTCATTTCATATGGTCCTACATTTTTTATATTTTTTGAACGGCCATATGGTCCTACATTGATATCGATTTGTCTTTAATATTATATAATTTTAGTGATCAAGCATATTTTTATGATTTAACTTGAAGACATATTTTGTTAGATGGATTAGATAGATAGGTTCAAGTTCGTTTATAGGCTTGGTCTATTAGAGTTTGTTAGAGCTCTAGGATTGCCTATGTATTCTATGTATATCGTAGCAATTATAATAATAATTGACGGATGTTAGAAAAATTATTGTTTAGGATCAGATGAGTCAAAAGTATTTTGGTCAAGTATTGTTAAGTCTGAAAATTAGAGTCCATAAGGTGGAGTCTGGAAAGTAGAGTCTAGATGATAAAGACTCAAGTGCATTATGAAGAACACAAACTCTGCTGAATAGTATGAAAATTTGATGAGTTAATCGAATACACGTAAATCCTTTGGAGATAATAATGAAGAGATTATGTCTAAGCAAATACCTCCGAATTCTAGTTGAAGATTTGATTGTGATTCGTTTTTATCTTGTTTCCTTATTTATTGTATAGTTAGTTAGGAAACGCAATATTTTAGACTTTGAGGGGATTATGCTTCCTTGAACTCAAGTCTATAAATAGGAGATATGTTTTACATTTCAAATCGTCAGTTACTCAATAAAACTTCTCTATTATCCAATCAAATTGGTATACATTTGTGTGTTCTTTAATATGATGTGTAAATCAATTGTTTCCACATTTGATAAACTGTTTAATTCGATAAAAGTAATAGTTGTTATCTTGTTCAATTGATTAGTGAAGTTCTATGTCACTTAATTGGGACTAATAACTGGTATCAGAGCGGATAAAGATATACAGTCTTAATTGATAATCTTTAAACGGTCAAGAACAGACCTATAACACAAAAACACACATACCTTTTCTATTAACATGTCTGCTAGTGTTGCAAACCCATTAATGGTTGGAAAAGGTGATAATGCTAAAAACGAACATATATTTAATAGCATTATCCCTCAAGAAAGACAAGATTTTAGTTGCAATTGTTCTATTTACAAGTGATATTCGTTTAAATAATAAAAGGTGAAGACAAAAGACAGATTCGACAAATTGAAGACGCAAATGACCAAAAAGCTCAAAAGTACAAAGTACAATCAAAGTGGTTCTATTATTGATAAGAAACGTCTCAAAATTACAAAAGTACAAGACACAAAACGCAAAGTACAAGATATTAAATTATACGCAAAGACGTTCGAAAATCTGGAACCGGGACCAAAGTAAACTCTCAACGCTCGACGCAACGGACTAAAAATTACAAGTCAACTGTGCACATAAATATAATATAATATTTAAGTAATTCTTAAAATTATTTATATATTATATTTATTTATTAATCCGTCGGCAAAGAAAGAAACAAACTCTTGTGAGCTGGAAAAAGTGGTCATGCGATCGCATGGCCTGGAAGTACATTTTCCATGCGATCGCATGGTAGTAGGTGACAGGCCACATCTATAAATTTCGCAGTTTTTGAGCAAATATACACATCTTTTTCTCTATCTCTAAAACGTATATATATATATATATATATATATATATATATATATATATATATTATAATTTTAATTTTAATTTTAAATTCTAATAATAAGGGTATGTTAGCGAATGTTGTAAGGGTGTAAGTCGAAATTCTGTCCGTGTAACGCTACGCTATTTTTAATCACTGTAAGTTATGGTTAATGTTATTTTTAAATTAATGTCTCGTAGCTAAGTTATTATTATGCTTATTTAATGCCGAAGTAATCGTGATGTTGGACTAAATATTAAAATTGGGTAATTGGGCTTTGTATCATAATTGGGGTTTGGACAAAAAAACGACACTTGTGGAAATTAGACTATGGGCTATTAATGGGCTTTATATTAACTAAATGATACCTCGTTAATTTAATATATAGACTTATAATTTGACGTATTTATATATAACCACATACGCTTGACTGGGTACGGTGGGCGGGATATCTATAAATACCAATAATTGTTCACTTTACTGGACACGGAATTGGATTAATAGTTAATAGACTTGTTGAAACAGGGGTGGATTACATTCAAGGGTAATTGGTGTAATTGTTAACAAAGTAGTAAAACCTTGGTTTACACGCAGTCGATAACCTTGTGTATTCATTAAACAAAGTATTAAGACCTTGTTACAATTCGAATCCCCACTTAGTTGGAATATTTGACTTCGGGAATAAGAATAATTTGACGAAGACTTCCGCATTTTATGATTATGACTGATGGACTATTATGGACAAATCCGTATGGTCATATTGAAAAATCCAGGACAAAGAACAATTAACCCATGGGAATAAACTAAAAATCAACACGTCAAACATCATGATTATGGAAGTTTAAATAAGCATAATTCCTTTATTTCATATTTAATTGCACTTCTAATTATCGCACTTTTATTTATTGTCATTGTATTTAATTGCACTTTTAATTATCGTACTTTTTAATTATCGCAATTTTATTTTATCGCAATTTTATTTATCGCAATTTCATTATCGTTATTTACTTTACGTTTTAAATTAAGTCTTTTATATAATTAATATTTTACATTAGGTTTTAACTGCGACTTAAGTTTTAAAATCGACAAACCGGTCATTAAACGGTAAAAACCCCCTTTTTATAATAATAATATTACTTATATATATTTTTGTATTTTTACAAATATAGTTTTTAAAAATATAGCGTTAAGCTTGTTTAAAAGATCCATGTGGAACGAACCGGACTTACTAAAAACTACACTACTGTACGATTAGGTACACTGCCTATAAGTGTTGTAGCAAGGTTTAGGTATATCCATTCTATAAATAAATAAATATCTTGTGTAAAATTGTATCGTATTTAATAGTATTTTCTTGTACAAATAATACTATTTCCTAGTACACCTCGCATAACATCAAGTATTTTTGGCGCCGCTGCCAGGAAAATCTAAAACGCCGAAAGCGCAACGCTAAATATATATAAAAAATAATAATATATTCAAAAATATAAAAAGAAAAAAAAATTTATATATTTTTAAGAGTTTGTTAAATATTTAAGTTTTATAAAGTTTCTTTATTTTTATTTTTAGTTTGTAAAAATATAAATTTTATTTAAATATTTTGTATTAATATAAAACAGAAAACAGAAAAAAAATAATAAAAACACTCGAGGCCCGGTACTGTAGCAGCCCAGCTCTGGCCCGAAACCCTAGCCCATGCGATCGCATGAGCCCGAAGGCAAAAATTCATGCGATCTCATGAACATACCTGACACGCCAGGTTTGGCCTAATTCAGCATTAATTACGGAGTATATTTTAATTATTATTATTAAAACCCTAATTAGGTTTTGTTTATTTAATTAATTAAGTTTAGTTTTAGTATTTAGTTTATATATTTAGTTTAATTAGTTTTAATAAATTATAAAATTAATACTTTTATAAAATAAATAATATAAAAATAATATTTTTATAAAAATTGTACTTTTTATAACTTTATTTTATTTTTATATTTTGTATCTTTTTATTTGTTTTAGCGTAATATTTGTACTTTTCGTTCGTATTTAGTTTTAAGTCATAGTTTTTACCATAGTTATTTTTATTTCTAGATTTTTAGGCTTTGCCGTAAAATCCCTTAAGTGCTTTTTCTTTAGACTAAGATTTAGGTGTTTTAGAATTTTGCGACGCCGTTTTTAATATTTTAGTACTTTTTAAGTTATTGCCGTTTTGGGATATAGAATTCCCTTTAAGCTTTAATACCTTTAGACGTAAGTTTTAATTTTTAGTTTTTAGAATTCTAAGTTTCGACGCTTATTTTCTTATTTTTATTTTTTGACATTTATTTTTCGACGTTTTTCGACGCACTCTTTTTCTTTCTTATTTCTCGACATTCTAGTTTTTAGGACGTAGAATTTTCTATTTCTTCTCTAAAATTTCTTTAAATTTCAACGAAAAATTATTTTTAGTGGTTGAATTGATAGACATCCAAATTTTCTGCTTCGTAGTAATAGTTGGATTTGTTAGTGGCTGAGTTGTGAGCTTCCGATTTAAAGGGTTCTGGCTCCCTGCTGCATCTATTGGCTATTCGAAACGTGGGCAAAAGCAGAAAAGTCTATTAATAAGGTAACTTTAATAATTTTTATCTTTTATAACTAATAGGATATTCAGTGAATGCACCGAGCAAAACGTTCACCACCTTTTGTACGTTCACCACCTGTAACTCGATCAAGACATCTAGCAAATATTGTCGCCGTTGATTTTTATTTAGAATCGTCATCCAGTCGACCAAGTACTCCAATTCAAATTTCCGATAATCCATTTTTTGAACCCGACCTCACAATTGAGAATTCGGAGAATATTCAGGGACAATTCATAGATCCTGAAACACTAATCTTTCCTCCGGAACCACCAATCATTCAAACAGAGATTGTCGATGAACAACCCATTAAATCAGAATCCTCTAGTGATTCAGATTCAACAAATTCAATCATGGAAAATCTGGAACCTCTAAGTATGGAAGACCAAATGAGAGCTAAATGCACTGGCCAAGGTCACGCAATTACTCAACCAGACATTAATGCGCCAGATTATGAAATCAAAGGACAAATCCTACACATGGTGACTAATCAATGCCAATTTAGTGGTGCGCCAAAGGAAGATCTAAATGAACATCTTCGTACCTTTAATAGGATCTGTACTCTATTTAAAATAAGAGAAGTGGAGGATGAACAGATATATCTCATGTTATTTCCCTGGACTTTAAAGGGAGAAGCCAAAGATTGGTTAGAATCGTTACCTGAAGGGGCGATTAATACATGGGACGTTTTAGTTAAAAAATTTCTTAAACAATTCTTTCCGGCATCTAAAGCCGTGTGACTTCAAGGAGAAATTGTTACGTTCACACAAAAGCCAAACGAAACTCAATATGAGGCGTGGACCAGATTTGGAAAGTTATTAAGAGGATGTCCGCAACATGGTTTAGACACTTGTCAAATAGTACAAATATTCTACCAAGGATGCGGCATCACTACAAGGAAAGACATCGATATAGCAGCTGGTGGTTCTATTATGAAGAAAACAGCAACTGATGCTTATAAAATTATTGATAACACGGCTTCCCACTCACATGAGTGGCACCAAGAAAAAGATATCGTTAGATCATCTAAAGCAACTAGAGCCGATTCTAGCCATTACTTAGATTCCATTTCCTCAAAGATAGTTGCTATCGAGAGACGAATGGAAAAGATGACTAAAGATATTCACTCAATAAGAATTAGTTGTGAGTAGTGTGGAGGACCACATTCAACAAAAGATTGTCTCGGTATTGAACTAACAATGGAACAAAGAGAGAATGTTTCATACATAAACCAAAGGCCTGGAAATAATTATCAGAATAATTATCAACCGCCAAGACCAAACTACAATCAAAACCAGAATTATAATCGAAATGTTCCATACAACAACCAACAAGGTCCTAGCAATCAACAAGTATCCAATAATACTTACAATCAGCAAAGACCTATTTTTCAAAATAAACCACCACAAACCGATGATAAAAAGCCAAATTTAGAAGATATGATGTCGAAGCTAGTTGAATCTCAAACTCAATTTTTCACATCTCAGAAACAAACAAATGAACAAAATGCTCAAGCATTTAGAAATCAACAAGCTTCTATTCAAAATTTGGAACAAGAAGTAAGCAACCTAGCAAGGTTGATAGGTGAAAGAAAATCAGGAAGTCTACCTAGTGATACAAATGCTAACCCCCTGAATGAAACAGCTAAAGGCATTACCACAAGAAGTGGTATTACACTTAAACCACCTGAAATACCTGTAATTTCTGATGACGCTATTCCTACTCCACAAGAACCACAACCTGAGCATGATAAGGAAAAAGAACTGGTAGTTGAAAAGGTTAATGAAGATAACACAGTTAAGGCTAAAATTATGTTAAACCATACCAACCACAACTTCCTTACCCTATTAAAATGAGTAAAGAAAGACTTGAAGCCGAGCAATCCAAATTCTTGGATATGTTTAAACAAATAAATGTAAATCTTCCTTTTATTGATGTGATTTCAGGAATGCCTAGATATGCTAAATTTCTGAAAGATCTAATCACAAATAGAAAGAAAATGGAAGAACTCTCGGCTGTTACTATGAATGCTAATTGTTCTGCAGTACTGTTGAATAAGATACCAGAAAAACTTCCAGATCCAGGAAGTTTCACAATTCCATGTTTTCTGGGAAGTCTTAGTGTTGGGATTTAACAAGTATCATAATACATAAAACATTTTAAGAATCAAATTAAAGCGGAAGCATGTATGTATTACCATTTAGAACTTGTTAATCTTTAATCAATTAAAGTTAAATCCCAATTAGGATCAAGTTGTGATATATACTTACAAACTACAAGCAAGTAAAGAGATTATACCTACTCCAAGCTTGCTAGTAAATGATGAAGATGATGATGATGAATGGAGCTCCAAAATGTATGAAACCTCAAGTTGTAATACCCCAAGCTTATCACCAACACCTTGCACTTTGGTTAGGATTTGTTGACACTTGAATTAAGCTTCCAAAAACCAAACCAAGAACCCCTTAAGGCTCACAAAACCCCACGGCCAACTGCAGCAGAATTGAAGAAGTTGTGCAGTTTTTTTTGGAGTGTATTTGATGTGTAAAATGCATGTATTGGTTTCCAAGGAGTCAAGCAACATGTATTTAGATTAAAGCAAAAGTATGACCAAAAGAATGGAATCTATTGCATGTGTACTCTCAACTCCAAGGCCACTACTTCAACTTATAATATAAAATGCTTTTATAAAACTTGACTTAATTTGTAAGCATGCATATTTTATAAACTTGTTTTTATAAAATTATATTTTATAAAACAAATTTATAAACTTGCATTTTATAAATCATGTATATTTATTTATAAAACTCCTTTTATAAATTCCATATTATAAGTTATGTTTACTTTATTTTATAAAACCAATTTTATAAAATGTAACATAACTTTATTAATTATTTAACCTATAAATAATTAAATCCATATTATATAAATTATTCCATAATTTATATATATATACACATCAAGTAATATTTAAGAAAACCATTTTTCTTAAAGTTCAAGTGTCGCGTATATAATCAACGATCCAATCTTTACTAATAAGGTGTCGGTAAGCTTGTTATTGGGTATGACCCGACTTGGATCAAAACATATTAGCCACATTAATTTAATATGTCTCTCGGGCATACGAAATACCTTCAATCTCCTACTTGCACGAGAAACATAAGAAATTAATGCAAGTGATGGATACCACCTAACGACCGTTCATCACCCCCAATATGTTATGACTTTGTGCCATTCAATAACATCATCCCTTTCGAGTTCCCATCTCAAATATGAATAGGTGAATCTTTCATAATATCCTTTCGTCCTAGATGTCATGTTAAATCCAAGAGATCAGAGTGATCACTCTCTTTTAGATTTAACTTTATCAGGCCTTAGACATCTGACTCTCAACGATTAAGAGGGACAAATTCCATCTTGACTACATAAGTCCTAAATATGTACCTTGCATTATGCCTGAGCTCTTCCTTGTGAACTACCATATTACAGAATAGCGAAGGAAAGAATCAAGGCACAATGCTTGGTAAATATCCGAACCCAATATGTATCTTAGGTCAGAGGATACAATGATATTTGCCTTGACTCAAGATTACATGTGATCAACCACAAAGGCTCCATTTAGTAAATCTTGAGGGCGGGTCTTCCAATATTTGTATCCCACAAATATCTATGAACCTTGGTTGCAACCTTGCCCCACATTCACCTCATGAACGTATACCAATCCAAGTTCATAATAGTCTAAACCTCACACTTGTTCCCAAAAATGTGATCGACTACGGAATTTAGAATAATTACTTATTCATGGATAAAATATGCAAAATAGGAACATAACTCAAAATAAATTAATACCATAATTATATTAATGAGTTTGAACAATTTCGTTCCGTTACAATACTTAAAACAAATCATGACCAATCACTAGAATATCGAAGCCCTAAAGAACAAACATGTCCTGCATGTTTTGATCCATGTAAGAGCTTCGTGAGTGGATCCGCTATGTTAAGATCTGTGTGAACTTTGCGAATACATATCTTTCCCTTTTAAACTTCATCCCTTATGTAGTTGAATCTCCGCTTAATATGACGGGTCTTTTGGAGAGCACGAGGTTCCTTGATTTGAGCAATCGCACCCTCGTTGTTACAAAAGATCTCAAGAGGGTCCTGAATGGAAGGGACTACTCCTAAGTCGTCGATGAATTTCTTTATCCATGCAGCTTCCTGAGCTGCCAATGAGGCGGCAATGTACTCCAACTCTGTAGTGGATAATGCAACAACATCCTGTTTTGAACTCTTCCAAGAGACCGCACCTCCATTTAACGTGAAGACGTAACCGGATTGTGATTGAGAATCATCTCGATCAGTTTGGAAACTCGCATCCACGTAACCTTTTACTGCGAGTTCCTCCTCACCAGACCCATATATTAGAAACATATCCTTAGTCCTCCTAAGCTATTTCAATATACTTTTAACAGCAATCCAATGACTGTTTCCCGGGTTATTCTAGTATCTACTTGTCAGGCTAAGAGCGCATGACACATCCGGTCTAGTGCATATCATTGCATACATGATTGACCCAATGGCAGACGCATATGGTACTTTCTTCATTCTCTCCTGTTCATCTTTCGTGGTGGGGCACTGAGATGAACTGAGAAGTGTTCCCTTTTGAATAGGTACCAAACCTTTCTTAGAGTTCTCCATCTTAAACCTTTTCAAGATCTTTTCAATGTATGCACTTTGATTTAAACCTATCAGTTTCTTGGATCTATCTCTGTAGATCCCAATCCCCAAAATGTATTGTGCTTCTCCAAGATCCTTAATGGAGAAGCATTTACTTAGCCAAGTTTTAACACCTTCCATTTCCGGAATATCATTTCCAAATAGCAATATATCATCCACATATAGTACAAGGAACATGATAGTGCTCCCACTAGCTTTCTTGTATACACAAGCTTCATCACCATTTTTAATGAAGCCAAATTTCTTGGCCTCCTTATTAAAACGATGATTCCACATTCTAGATGCTTGTTTCAATCCGTAGATTGACTTCTTTAACTTGCATACCTTTTTAGGATATTTTGGATCAACAAAACCTTCAGGCTGAACCATATAGACATCTTCCTTAAGATGTCCATTTAGGAAAGCGGTCTTGACATCCATTTGCCATATTTCATAATCATAATGACCAGCAATGGCAAGTAGTATCCTAATAGACTTTAGCATTGCCACAGGCGAAAAAGTTTCATCATAGTCAACCCCTTGAGTTTGAGTGAAACCTTTTGCTACAAGTCTAGCTTTATATGTATCCAAGTTTCCATGTATGTCGGTTTTCATTTTGAAAAGCCATTTACAATCAACTAGCCTTGAGCCAGCAGGTTGCGCAACAAGTTCCCAAACTTGGTTGTCATACATGGATTGCATCTCAGCGTTCATGGCTTCCTGCCATTTATCTTTATCAATCCTTGATAAAGCATCTTGGTAGTTTGTTGGTTCATCCAAATTAACCACATAGCAACCATCCATGAGAAACCCATATCTCTCAGGAGGATTACTAATCCTACCAGATCTGCAAACATCTTGTGTATTTTGATCATCCATTTGATCACTTTCAACATTTTCATGTTGAGTGCTAGTGTCAACCAATTGTGTATCATCTACTTGATCTTGAACCTCTTCAAGATCTATCTTCCTTTCACTATTTCCTTCCATTAGGAACTTAGTTTCAAGGAATTTCGCCTTCCGAGCAACAAATACATTTTGCTCGGTTGGATCATAGAAATAGTATCCCATATCATCCTTGGGATATCCTATGAATATACACTTCGTGGATCGAGCATTCAACTTATTAGGGACATAACGCCTAGGATAAGCTTCACATCCCCATACCTTTAAGTATGATAGAGATGGAGGTTTTCCAAACCACATCTCATGAGGAGTTCGTTCCACTTTCTTGGTTGGGGCCATATTTAAAATACGAGCCGCGGAGCATAGACAATAACCCCAAAATGATAGAGGTAACGAACTTCTAGCCATCATTGATCGAACCATATCCATTAGGGTTCGGTTCCTCCTTTCGGATACTCCATTAAGTTGGGGTGTTCCAGGAGGAGTAAGTTGCGAGATAATCCCACAACTTTTAAGATAATCTTGGAAAGCGTCGCTTAGGTATTCACCTCCTCTATCGGTACGAAGTACCTTGATTGTCTTATTGAGTTGATTTTGTACTTCGTTTTGATATTCCTTGAATGTTTCAAAAGTTTCGTCCTTATGTCTTAACAGGTAGACATATCCAAAACGACTGAAGTCATTAATGAAAGTAACGAAGTATCTTTCACCATTCCTAGTTATGGGCTTAAAGGGTCTACATACATCTGAATGTATTAATCCCAATAAGTCCTTAGCCCTTTCATAGGTCCCTTTGAAAGGTGCTTTAGTCATTTTGCCTTGTAAACAAGATTCACATACATCAAACGAGTCTAGTTCATTTGATTTCAAAAGTCCATTCTTTTAAAGTGTATGCATTCGATTCTTGTTTATGTGACCAAGGCGACAATGCCATAAGTAGGAATCACTCAATTTCCTTTTGAGTTTCTTGGTGTTTGCATGGAACATTGAGCTATTGTATGATGTGTCATCATGAACCAATTCATAAATACCATTTGAAGGTGAAGCCTTAAAATAGAACACATTATCTAAAGAAACATGGATATCATCATTAATGAAATTAAGATTAAAACCACATTGTTTCAAACGGGATACAGAAATAATGTTTCGAGATAAATCTGGTGCATACAAAACATTTTTCAAAATAAGCTCCAACCCAGTTTGTAGCTTTAAAACAAAGTCTCCTTGAGCTTTTACGTGCACCTTTGCACCATTTCCCATGAAGAGACTTGTTGTTCCCGCTGGTTGTTTACTTCTTTTGAACCCCTGCAAAGACTTGCAAATATGAGTTCCACATCCTGTGTCTAATACCCATGTATTAGAAGAAGTAATACTAAGCTCAATGTATACCATATATACATTACCTGAGGTTTTCACTGCATCCCTCTTTTCCTTCAACTCCTTAAGGTAGACTGGGCAGTTGCGTTTCCAGTGACCCATTTCACCGCAACCAAGGCACGGATCTTCCTTGGGGTTAGCCTTTTCGGCAACCTTTTGCTTCTTGTTGTTGTTGGTTGGGGTAACCATCTTCCCCTTTCCCTTGCCCTTGCCTTGGTAGGTGGGTCCTTTCCTCTTAGCCGCCTTCGACTTAGAAGTGTTATTGTTTTTGGACCCGCCTTCATTGATCATAAACATGGGTGAAGCCCTTTTACCCATGCTCGCTTCGGCCGTCTTAAGCATGGCGTGTAATTCGCCAATGCTCTTATCCCATCCATTCATGTTGTAATTCATTACAAATGTGTCAAACCTCTTTGACAAGGAATTAAGGATAAGGTCCGTGGCTAATTCATTAGACACGTTGTAGTTCAAACGATTCGCTCTATCAATTAGGCTTTTCATCTTAAGGACATAAGATGAAACGGATTGGGAGTCGTCCATCCGACATGCATGAAGCGCTCGAACCGTTTTGAAGCGCTCGACACGAGCTTGTTGAAGGAACATCTCCTTCAACTGTGTGATCATGTCATATGCACTATGATGCTCAAAATCCTTTTGGAGTTCGGGTATCATAGTCCCAAGCATGAGGCAAGAAACTTGCACCGAATCGGTGCAATATTTCTCCCAATAAGCCATGCCTTCGTATCATCCTCGTCCGGTTAATCGGGAATGGGTCTTCCAACACATACGCCCTATCCTCTAGTTTGAGGATAATTCTTAGATTGCGAAACCAATCCATGAAGTTCGTATGGTTGAGTTCTTCCTTTTCGAGGATTGACCTCAACGATAGGTTTTTAAAGTTGATAGGTGCGTTTGGAATGTTGTTGTTATTGGCGGCCATCTACAAAATTTAACAAAGTCGTTTAAGTATTAATTTTAATTTAACAATCAATACCCTTTAAATCCAATTGATATTTATTAAATTTTAGAATCTAACGGTAAACCAAATTTCGGTTAGGTGACCTTCATCCCGTCATTTGATTTAGCTTGGTAGTCATTATATGACAATTGCAATCCTTTTGCAACTTCTAAGTTATGGGATCATGCAATCCTTTTGCATGGCATATTTATCCCATCAACGCCTATTTGTTCCTCATGCTTCGATGACCCTAAGTTCATGATTCTCAAATCAAGTCGTCCTATTTGTGTAAACGTGTAAATTTAACATACAAGTGGTTAGGTGACCTTTATGCCACAAGTGTGCGAAATTCACCTTAATTGTATTAGTTTGCTCATAACGGTTAAATGACCTTTATCCCATTATGAGTTCCCTAATATTTTCAAGTGTCACACAAAAGGATGGCGTTTAACTTGTTTGCCTTGTTAGTAAGGGATTTTAAGTTTTCATTATTTCTAGTTTAAGAAAACTTTTATGCCATAGACCAACATGCATTTAATGTATGGTTCATTTGAAATCCATTTTCAAGTCTTGTAATTTTAGCCAATTACTTGATATAAACCATTTTATATTATGATCCTTATCATGTTCTTAATAACCGTTTATTAATGTCCTTTTAGTCATTTTTAATTTAACCATTTAAATTGACGTTTTGCATGTCGTTAATAATGTTTAATTTAACCAATTAAATTGCCATTTTGTTTGTTGTTAACTTGTGTGATTAACTTGTAGCATACAAACATACAATCCACAATCATACAATAAATAATCATGGATGCAAAAAATATGTTCACAATCAAGCCATTTTGGTAGACATTTGTTTAGCCGAAAACAAATGCCACCGGTAAAGGGTTATAACACAAAGTAGGAGATTTCAAATCTCCCACTTAATCTTGCATCCAAATGCTTCTTCTTGTGTTCTTCAAGTCTTCATCATTTTTACAAAAAATATATCCTAATACATTTTTCTCTAACAAATGAAATTACAACCTAATCTATTTTACATACCAAATATAAATTAAATTACATAACCAAAATAATATTATTACAAACCAAATGAATGAATTAATATTACATACCAAATGAATGAATTAATTCAACCAAACATGCAACCATTCAAACACAAGGTCAAGGCTTGATTGTGAACATTAACTTACAACAATTTTGAACAAAATGGAACAACCAAAAACTCATTTTGGGTCCATACAAATTCGGCCAAAAAATGAATCCCACCCAAACCCTTAATTTTTTGCATTTTACTTGCATGCATGTTCATAAAATGCAAAGATATAGTGGGTTTAAAAAATCATCTCGAAGCATATTTCAACAACTTCGGCTCTAGATACCATTGTTGGGATTTAACAAGTATCATAATACATAAAACATTTTAAGAATCAAATTAAAGCGGAAGCATGTATGTATTACCATTTAGAACTTGTTAATCTTTAACCAATTAAAGTTAAATCCCAATTAGGATCAAGTTGTGATATATACTTACAAACTACAAGCAAGTAAAGAGATTATACCTACTCCAAGCTTGCTAGTAAATGATGAAGATGATGATGATGAATGGAGCTCCAAAATGTATGAAACATCAAGTTGTAATACCCCAAGCTTATCACCAACACCTTGAACTTTGGTTAGGATTTGTTGACACTTGAATTAAGCTTCCAAAAACCAAACCAAGAACCCCTTAAGGCTCACAAAACCCCACGGCCAACTGTAGCAGAATTGAAGAGGTTGTGCAGTTTTTTTTGGAATGTATTTGATGTGTAAAATGCATGTATTGGTTTCCAAGGAGTCAAGCAACATGTATTTGGATTAAAGCAAAAGCATGACCAAAAGAATGAAATCTATTGCATGTGTACTCTCAACTCCAAGGCCACTACTTCAACTTATAATATAAAATGCTTTTATAAAACTTGACATAATTTGTAAGCATGCATATTTTATAAACTTGTTTTTATAAAATTATATTTTATAAAACAAATTTATAAACTTGAATTTTATAAATCATGTATTTTTATTTATAAAACTCATTTTATAAATTCCATATTATAAGTTATGTTTACTTTATTTTATAAAACCAATTTTATAAAATGTAACATAACTTTATTAATTATTTAACCTATAAATAATTAAATCCATATTATATAAATTATTCCATAATTTATATATATATATATATATATATATATATATATATATATATATATATATATATATATATATATATATATATATATATATATATATATATACACACATCAAGTAATATTTAAGAAAACCTTTTTTCTTAAAGTTCAAGTGTCGCGTATATAATCAACGATCCAATCGTTAAGATCATATACTAATAAGGTGTCGGTAAGCTTGTTATTGGGTATGACCCGACTTGGATCAAAACATATTAGCCACGTTAATTTAATATGTCTCTCAGGCATACGAAATACCTTCACTTAGTTCAATAGAAGCATTGGCAGACTTAGGTGCTAGTATAAATTTAATGCCGTATTCACTATACGTTAAACTAGACCTTGGAGAATTGAAACCAACACGAATAAGTATACAACTAGCAGATAGATCAGTAAAATATCCTAGAGGGATAATGGAGAACATGCTAGTTAAAGTTTGTACTTTAGTATTTCCAGTAGATTTTGTTATTCTGGACATGGAAGAAGATTCTCGAGTTCCTCTCATATTAGAAAGACCATCCTTAAATACGGCTAAGGCAATAATAGACGTGTTTGGTAAGAAACTGACCCTAAGTATAGAGGATAAGAGTGTTACCTTTTCTGTTGATAGAGCCATGCAACAATCGCAATCTACAGATGATACATGTTATTATATTCAAACTATAGATTCACATACAGAATTGTTAGAAGAATTTCCAGAATTACAAGGAATAGGAGAATGTTCTTTAGGAGAAGGAACTGAACCAATTGATGAAACTGAAATGTTAGCTACACTTATGGCTAATGGATATGAACCAACAACAGAAGAAATTCAAATGCTAAAAGAAGAAGATAGATATCGATATAAATCATCAATAGAAGAACCACCGACATTAGAGTTAAAGCCACTTACAAACCATTTGGAATATGCTTATTTACATGGTGAATCTGAATTACCTGTAATAATATCGTCTTCTCTTACTGAAAATGAAAAATCACAACTTATTTCTGTGCTAAAAGCTCATAAACCAGCCATTGCATGGAAAATTCATGATATTAAAGGAATAAGCCCTTCGTATTGCACACATAAAATCCTTATGGAAGAAGGTCATAAAACGTATGTTCAACGCCAACGAAGACTAAATCCTAATATGCAAGATGTTGTTAAGAAAGAAATTATTAAACTACTAGATGCAGGTTTAATTTATCCAATTTCTGATAGTCCATGGGTAAGCCCAGTTCAATGCGTGTCTAAGAAGGGTGGCATGACTGTCATCACAAATGAGAAAAATGAGATTATTCCTACTAGGACTGTAACAGGATGGCTTGTTTGTATTGATTATAGAAAATTAAATGACGCCACCAGAAAAGATCACTTTCCCTTACCTTTCATTGATGAAATGTTGGAAAGATTAGCCGAAAATAGTTACTATTATTTTCTTGATGGTTTTTCTGGATATTTTCAAATTCCAATAGCACCCGAGAATTAAGAGAAAACCACGTTCACGTGCCCTTATGGTACTTTTGCTTACAAACGTATGCCATTTGGACTTTGCAACGCCCCTGCAACCTTTCAAAGGTGTATGATGGCGATTTTTCATGACATGATAGAAGAATACATGGAAGTTTTCATGGATGACTTTTCATTCTTCGGTGATACTTTTGAAACATGTCTAGTTAATCTTGAACGAATGCTTATTAGATGCGAACAATCAAATCTAGTACTTAATTGGTAGAAATGCCATTTCATGGTTAAAGAAGGCATCGTTCTTGGACATAAAATTTCAAAGGAAGGAATTGAAGTGGATAGAGCTAAAGTAAATGTAATTGCTAAACTTCCACATCCCACCAATGTTAGAGGAGTTAGGAGTTTTCTAGGGCATGCCGGTTTTTACCGACGTTTCATAAAAGATTTTTCTAAAATTGCCACTCCTATGAATAAACTCCTAGAAAAGGATGCTCTATTCATCGTTTCAGATGAATGCATAAAATCTTTTAATATTCTTAAAGAGAAACTCACTAATGCGCCGATCATGATAACTCCAAATTGGAATCTACCATTTGAACTAATGTGCGATGCAAGTGATTTTGCAATGGGAGCCGTTTTAGGACAAAGGATTGAAAAACGATTTCAACCTATTTATTATGCTAGTAAGACATTACAAGGAGCACAAACGAATTACACAACTACTGAAAAAGAACTCCTTGCCATTGTCTTTGCTTTTGACAAATTTCGTTCATATCTCGTTCTAGCAAAAACGGTGGTCTATACCGACCATTCTGCTCTTAGATACCTATTTTTGAAATAAGATGCTAAACCACGATTAATCCGTTGGATCTTACTCTTACAAGAGTTTGATATAGAAATCCGAGACAAAAAGGGAGCAGAAAATCTAGCAGCTGATCATCTTTCTCATCTTGAAAATCCTGAATTAGAAGTTCTAAATGAATCGGCCATACAAGACAACTTTCCTGATGAATATCTATTGAAGATAGATTATAATGAAATTTCATGGTTTGCAGACTATGCAAACTACTTAGTATGTGGATTCCTTGAAAAAGGATTATCGTACCAAAAACGAAAGAAATTCTTTAGTGATATAAAACACTATTTCTGGGAAGACCCACATTTGTTTAAAAGTTTTCCCGATGGAATAATACGCTGATGTGTATTCGGGGATGAAGCTAGTCAAATCTTAAACCATTGTCACACAGGACCAACATGAGGGCATTATGGGCCTCAACTTACAGCAAGAAAAGTTTACGACGCTGGATTCTATTGGCCTACAATTTTCAAAGACGCACACCTTCTTTGCAAATCCTGTGATGCTTGTCAAAGGGCCGGAAAAATAAGTCAACGTGATGAAATGCCACAAAATGTCATTCAAGTATGTGAAGTATTTGACATTTGAGGTATTGACTGTAGCGACCCGACCAAATCATGTTTGACGGCGCCGACTACTTCGGTCCCGTTGCGTGGTCATAAGTCTTTATTATGACGTTTGACCAAAATATGCCGCATTCATTTCATAAGTAAAAGGATGTTTCAAGTTTACAAATGTAGTTCAAAAGATTAGTTACAATACAAAGTTTAACGTACGAATGAAACCTATGTGACACAATTTAAAGTAGTCAAAAGACGCTCCAACTATGCATGCATACTCGACATCCAAGCAAGTATCAAAAAGAGTGCGGAAGCATGTATCAAGTAGCTTTCAAGGACCTGAGAAAACATATAGAAAACTGTCAACGAAAACGTTGGTGAAATCATAGGTGTTTTAGTAAACATTGCATTTGAACCACAAGATTTAATATAATATGATTATCAAAATCATTTGCATTCCAAAGTTGTTATTTGTTTCGCGGGCACCCAATTATCAAACTTAACTGTTTTGCACCCTTTGCGTAGTGTAAGAACATACACTAGACCCGAAAATATATTTCATCCGCTAACGGTAGCGAATCGTCCGAATGAGGCTCGTTAAGCCCATGTGATCACATAATATAAGTTCACGTTTACACCCTGCAAGTGTAACTAATGATAATTGAATTGAGGATTTTCGTTCAAACCCGTACGTGGAATGTTCGTTTTCGTACTTGTGTTCAATGTATAAAAGTATGATACGTATATGTTTCTCATCCCATAGTTTAAAGCATAAAAGTTGTTTGAAAGATGGGACTATGATCTCACCTTGAGTGCACGTATGAAAAGTACTTCACAAAGTAACGTGTGCGAAGGATAGTGCTAGTCTTGACCTAAACAAATAGTTCATATCAATAACGGTAAACACGATAGGTCAAAGATGTTCAATTAGTCCTATGGCTCGTTACGACTCGATTATGTAGCATGTGAAATCAAATTGTCAAGTTTCATGCAAGATATAAGTATAGAAACAAGTTAGGAAGGTTGCATAATCATTTGGTTAAGTTTGACAAAAAGTCAAACTTTGGTCGGTCAAAGTCAACGAAAAAGTCAACACGTTCGGGTCGGGTCCCGAACTATTTTTCTGAGGTTTTTAATCATATATGAGCATGTTAGAACAAGTTACATGTGAATCGGAGGTACGTAGCATAGCAAACATTATTCGAAAATCGACAAAGTTGGACAGACCACTTTGGCGCGCCGCGCGGGTATATGGTGCGCCGCGCCATTACCTGTGCAGAGAATTCTGGCAGTTTTTAAATTTTATGCACGAACCTAACTTTAACCAATCACCATTTATGACCCGCAAACAACTAAAGCATGTATCTTATATCATCGGAAAGGTATTTTGACAAGGAAAACACTAAACACATTTCATCCATCACATTTACTTTTACAACAACCAAAATCACATTCAAAGCTCCTCATTAAATGCACTCAAGTTCATAAATGAAGTTCGATGATTCGGTAACCAATATACATGAATGATATGCCGTTTCGAAGGTGATCAAGCATACAATACAACCTAACACTTACAAATAACATTTCATGTCATTCAAAGCATTAAAAGTTCATTTCAAGTTCATCAAACCCTAACCCAAATCCACCAAAACCAATAATCAAGTTTATGAAGTTTTCTAAAACAACCTACACATCAAATTGAAGCTAGTGCTACTAGTAACACATTTAATACTTGCACTTTACCATAACAACAATATTTAAGCAACCAAATTACCAAATCAAACACACCAAAGTTCATATTCAAGCTAGTTACTTCAAATAACGAAATCGAGCATATAAATCATATAATCATGTTAGACTTGAGCCATAGACACTAATTACAACTTTATAAGTTCAAAACATCAAGAACACAAAATCTAGTAATTTTAGAAAGTTACCCAAACTTGATGAAATCGGTATGGAATCGAAGAGGAAGATGAGAGGATTCCGAATATGCAATTTGTTTAGATGGATGCTTGCTCGATTTGATTTAGATGATGATTCTTGAAATTGGAGAATTGAGAGAAAATATGAAAGTAGAAGAAGAAAAGGGAAATGAAAAAGAAAAAGATGGGTGGTGGGGTGACTAGTCAAAGCTAGTCACCTCTTTGGCACTTTGGCAAAACTAGTCCCTCGAGTTCGGTTGCGGGTGCGTGAATTACCTAAACGAGATATTTTTAAAACACGTATTAACGAGGGATGTCATAATCATATAACGGAATTTAAATAGTTAAACAGAAAAGTAAACGGAAAAAGGCGGGATGTTACATTACCTACTCCTTAAAAGAAATTTCGTCCCGAAATTTAAGTAGGCGTAGTAGTCGTTGTTTCTTCCTCGAAATTTTGCGTTTCCGGAATCGAGAATAAGTGAGGGTATTTCTTTTGCATTTGATCTTGCCTTTCCCAAGTAAACTCGGGTCCCCTTTTGGCGTTCTAACGGACTTTAACAATCGGAATTCGGCTTTGTTTCAATGTCTTGACGGAGGTGTCCACAATTTCAACCGGTTCCTCCACAAAATGAAGTTTGTCATCAATAGTAAGTTCCTCGAAAGGGATGACGATATCGGGTTCGGCAAGATACTTTTTCAAGTTAGATACATGGAAGGTAGGATGAACGGAGTTCAATTGAGGCGGAAGATCTAAACGATAAGCAACGGTTCCAATACGCTCCAAGATTTTGAAAGGACCAATATACCGCGGATTTAGCTTCCCGCGTTTCCCAAAACGGATTACACCCTTCCAAGGTGCGACTTTTAACATGACGCGATCACCGACTTGAAATTCAAGGTTGTTGCGTCTTTTGTCGGTATAGCACTTTTGACGACTCCGGGCCGTCCGAAGCCTATCTCGGATTTGAACGATCTTCTCGGTGGTTTCGTGAATAAGTTCGGGTCCGGTGATTTGTACGTCGCCTACTATTGCCCAACAAAGAGGAGAACGGCATTTTCGGCCATATAATGCTTCGAATGGGGCGGCTTTAATACTCGCGTGATAACTATTGTTGTAAGAGAACTCGGCGAGAGGTAAGTGCTTGTCCCAAGCTTTTCCAAAATCAACCACGCAAGCTCGTAACATGTCCTCTAAGGTTTAAATTGTACGTTCGCTTTGTCCATTGGTTTGAGGATGATATGCGGTGCTCATGTCTAAACGCGTTCCCAACGCATCTTGCAAGGTACGCCAAAATCTAGAAACAAAACGACCATCTCGGTCGGAGATAATCGATAAAGGTACACCGTGTCGGGCTATGATCTTCTTGATATAAAGTCGTGCAAGTTTCTCCATTTTGTCGGTCTCCTTCATGGCGAGAAAGTGTGCGGATTTGGTGAGACGGTCAACAATAACCCAAATGGTATCATAACCGCCCGTCTTTTTTTGGTAGTTTGGTGATAAAATCCATTGTTATTCTTTCCCACTTCCATTGCGGAATTTCGGGTTGTTGAAGTAATTCGGACGGTCTTTGGTGTTCGGCTTTGACTTTGGAACATGTCAAACACTTGGAAACATAAGTAGCCACGTCCCTTTTGATGTTCGGCCACCAATATAGTTGTCTAAGGTCATGGTACATCTTATTGGCACCGGGGTGAATCGAGTATCGTGACTTATGGGCTTCATCTAAAATAAGGCTTCGTAGGTCCCCATAACTAGGCACCCAAATCCTTCCGGCGAAATATCGGAGTCCGGTTTCCTTTATTTCGAATCGAGAGACGAGAATATTCAAGAGCTCGTGTGAAATGTTTTCATCCTTGAGAGCCTCATCTTGGGCTACCCGAATTTGGCTATTAAGGTTTGTGTGGATGGTGATGTTTAAGGCTCGGACACAAAGAGGCACTGCTCTTTCTTTTCGACTTAAGGCATCGGCTACTACATTTTCCCTTTCGGGATGGTAACGAAGCTCGCTATCGTAATCATTTAAGGTTTCAATCCACCTTCGTTGTCTCATGTTTAGTTGCTTTTGATTGAAAATGTGTTGGAGACTTTTGTGATCGGTAAAGATAGTACTCTTGGTTCCATAAAGATAGTGTCTCCACATTTTAAGTGCAAAGACAACGGCTCCGAGTTCGAGATCATGCGTCGTGTAGTTTCGTTCATGAATTTTGAGTTGTCGAGAAGCATAAGAAATGACTTTCGTTCATTGCATCAACACACACCCAAAACCATGTTTCGAGGCGTCGCAATACACAACAAAATCGTCATTGCCTTCGGAAAGTGACAAGATAGGAGCGGTGGTTAGCTTTGTTTTCAATATTTGAAATGCGGATTCTTGTTCGGTCGCCCAATTGAATTTCTTTTCCTTGTGAGTTAAAGCGGTTAGAGGACGAGCAACCAAAGAGAAATCCTTGATGAATCTACGGTAGTATCCGGCGAGACCCAAGAATTGACGAATGTGAGTAGGAGTAGTGGGAGTCTCCCATTTACTAATGGCTTCGATTTTCATTGGATCGACTTTAATACCTTGGTCACTTACAACATGACCAAGAAATTGAACTTCCTTCAACCAAAATTCACACTTGGAGAATTTGGCATAGAGTCGTTCTTGTCTTAAAAGTTCAAGCACGAGCCGGAGGTGTTCCTCGTGTTCTTCTTCGCTTTTAGAATAAACCAAAATATCATCGATGAATACGATAACGAATTTGTCAAGATACAGTTTGCACACGCGGTTCATAAGATCCATGAACACCGCCGGTGCATTAGTGAGACCAAATGGCATTACAAGAAATTCATAACTACCATAACGAGTTCGGAAAGCGGTTTTGGAGACATCTTCTCCCTTAACCCTTAATTGATGATAACCCGAGCGGAGATCGATTTTTGAATATACACAAGACCCTTGTAGTTGATCAAAGAGGTCATCGATGCGAGGAAGAGGATATCGGTTTTTAACCGTCAATTTGTTTAGTTCACGATAATCAATGCACATTCGTAGGGATCCATCTTTCTTTTTAACAAACAAAATCAGAGCGCCCCAAGGTGAATGGCTAGGTTGGATAAAACCACAATCAAGTAGTTCTTGGATTTGACTTTGAAATTCTTGCATTTCGGATGGAGCGAGTCTATAAGGTGCAAGTGCTACGGGTGCGGCCCCCGAAATAAGATCGATTTGGAATTCAACCGGTCGATGAGGTGGAAGACCCGGAAATTCGTCGGGAAATACATCGGAATAGTCACTAACAATTGGCACATCATCGATGTGCTTCTCATCGGACTTGACTTTCTTAACGTGAGCAAGGATCGCAAAACAACCCTTACGGAGTAGTTTTCTAACTTTAATACACGAAACGAGGTTGAGTCCGGTGCAACTCTTATCGCCATAGACGATCAAAGGTTCACCATTCTCGATAGGGATTCGGATTGCGTTAAGATCACAAAGGATGTGAGATTTCATTTTGGCTAGCCAATTCATACCGATTAATACATCGAAGCTTCCTAGTTCCATGGGTATCAAGTCAATTTCAAACTCATTACCCAAAATGTTTAACGTACACCCCCGGAAATATGTGTCGGCACTCAATAGTTTTCCGTTGGACACTTCAATGGTATAAGTGGTATCTAGTGGGAGTGGTGGAGTATTAAAAGAATGAGTCAAAGTCTTGGATACAAAACTCTTATCGGCACCCGAATCGAATAAGCAAGTAACATAAGTGTTGTTGAGGAGAAACGTACCCGTGACTAATTCATTGTCATCTCGGGCTTCCTTGGTGTTGATGTTGAAAGCTCGGCCGTGTGTGTTGGGGTTGGCTTTCTTCTTCGGACATGCATTTCTAAAATGTCCCGTTAGGCCACATTCATAACAAGTACCCGGTTTTGGTGCATTGGGCACCTTTTGAGCGACGGGGGCGGCATTTCTACAATCGTTGGCCACATGACCACCCCTTTGGCACCGGTGGTAAAATAGATTGCTACATTCACCATAGTGGTGCTTGTGGCATTTGTTGCAAAAGGGTTTATTTTCGCCATAACCTTTCTTGGCGTCGGAGGTGTAAGGCTTCTTAGCAAAGTTGTTGTTACTTGATTGGGAGGGTTCCCACTTTCTTTTGTTGCCGCCCGATTTATCCTCGGCCTTAGGTGCTGGAACTACGATTTCATCAACCATTTCGATCAATTGGCAGGCCATGTTCAATGCTTGTTGTAGGTTAGCGGGTTTGGATGACATCACCCCTTGTTTGATGCTCTTTGGAAGACCATACATATAAAGCTCGACCCTTTGAGATTCGGGGTTCACGAGGTTGGGACACATCAAAGATAGTTCAGCGAATCGTTGATTATAGGCCTTGAGATCATTTCCGACCGCCTCTAAGGTTCTTAGCTCTTGTTCGAGCTTTCGGGTTTCTTCGCGAGGGATATATTCGATGACCATCTTTTCCCTTAAATCGGCCCAAGAGAGGGCGTGAGCTTCATTGGTACCCACCGATTGTACATAAGTATTCCACCATGTAAGAGCGACACCGGCGAAGGTGTGAGTGGAGTATTTGACCTTGTCTTGGTCCCGAAAACCGCTTATGCTAAAGACGGCCTCCGTTTGTTCGAACCATCGAGTAAGAGTAACCGGTCCCCCAGTTCCATCAAAAGTGTGAGGTTTGCACCCCATGAAGGATTTGTAGGAGCACCCTTCGTTTGAGTTACTGGCTCCATTGTTGTTGTTGTTGTTGTTGTTGTTGTTGTGGTTGTTGTTATTGTTGGAGGAGTGATCGACCATGGCCGCTTCCACGGCGGTGGCTATCATTCGTTGTAGAGCTTGTTCGGGAGTCTCATGGCGTGGCACACGACGAGGAGGCATTGTTCCTTCAAAACACAAGAATACCGTTGATTAGTATTCTTAATAATACTAACCATGATATGGAATAAGGATAGAGAAAAATTTTCCTTGACTCGCCTTAAATTCTTTATGTCAAAATGTCAGAATGTTCATATGAGTCACCGTAATATAATCCCGGAAATTATATTACCCTAATTCATATGTGCATTTGACACTAATTCATATAGTCAAGGTGGCGCGTCAATTAAATTAAGTAACGTGAGATTAAGGTTGAATAAGAATTTGATGTGATAGACGAGTTCGAGTATAATGCACAAGTAGTCAAGTAATTCCTACTTCAAGTCTATATGCCGGTTGTAGTCTAGACTCACCAATGTACCCTATGACTCGGGGTTGACACCAATGAACTCTAAATCCCTACAACCAACGCTCTGATACCATCTGTAGCGACCCGACCAAATCATGTTTGACGGCGCCGACTACTTCGGTCCCGTTGCGTGGTCATAAGTCTTTATTATGACGTTTGACCAAAATATGTCGCATTCATTTCATAAGTAAAAGGATGTTTCAAGTTTACAAATGTAGTTCAAAAGATTAGTTACAATACAAAGTTTAACGTACGAATGAAACCTATGCGACACAATTTAAAGTAGTCAAAAGACGCTCCAACTATGCATGCATACTCGACATCCAAGCAAGTATCAAAAAGAGTGCGGAAGCATGTATCAAGTAGCTTTCAAGGACCTGAGAAAACATATAGAAAACTGTCAACGAAAACGTTGGTGAAATCATAGGTGTTTTAGTAAACGTTGCATTTGAACCACAAGATTTAATATAATATGATTATCAAAATCATTTGCATTCCAAAGTTGTTATTTGTTTCGCGGGCACCCAATTATCAAACTTAACTATTTTGCACCCTTTGCGTAGTGTTAGAACATACACTAGACCCGAAAATATATTTCATCCGCTAACGGTAGCGAACCGTCCGAATGAGCCTCGTCAAGCCCATGTGATCACATAATATAAGTTCACGTTGACACCCTGCAAGTGTAACTAATGATAATTGAATTGAGGATTTTCGTTCAAACCCGTACGTGGAATGTTCGTTTTCGTACTCGTGTTCAATGTATAAAAGTATGATACGTATATGTTTCTCATCCCATAGTTTAAAGCATAAAAGTTGTTTGAAAGATGGGACTATGATCTCATCTTGAGTGCACGTATGAAAAGTACTTCACAAAGTAACGTGTACGAAGGATAGTGCTAGTCTTGACCTAAACAAATAGGTCGTATCAATAACGGTAAACACGATAGGTCAAAGATGTTCAATTAGTCCTATGGCTCGTTACGACTAGATTATGTAGCATGTGAAATCAAATTGTCAAGTTTCATGCAAGATACAAGTATAGAAACAAGTTAGGAAGGTTGCATAATCATTTGGTTAAGTTTGACAAAAAGTCAAACTTTGGTCGGTCAAAGTCAACGAAAAAGTCAACACGTTCGGGTCGGGTCCCGAACTATTTTTCTGAGGTTTTTAATCATATATGAGCATGTTAGAACAAGTGACATGTGAATCGAAGGTGCGTAGCATAGCAAACATTATTCAAAAATCGACAAAGTTGGACAGACCACTTTGGCGCGCCGCGCGGGTATATGGCGCCGCGCCATTACCTGTGCAGAGAATTCTGGCAGTTTTTAAGTTTTATGCACGAACCTAACTTCAACCAATCACCATTTATGACCCACAAACAACCAAAGCATGTATCTTATATCATCGGAAAGGTATTTTGACAAGGAAAACAACTAAACACATTTCATCCATCACATTTACTTTTACAACAACCAAAATCACATTCAAACCTCCTCATTAAATGCACTCAAGTTCATAAATGAAATTCGATGATTCGGCAACCAATTTACATGAATGATATGCCGTTTCGAAGGTGATCAAGCATACAATACAACCTAACACTTACAAATAACATTTCATGTCATTCAAAGCATCAAAAGTTCATTTCAAGTTCATCAAACCCTAACCCAAATCTACCAAAACCAATAATCAAGTTTATGAAGTTTTCTAAAACAACCTACACATCAAATTGAAGCTAGTGCTACTAGTAACACATTTAATACTTGCACTTTACCATAACAACAACATTTAAGCAACCAAATTACCAAATCAAACACACCAAAGTTCATATTTAAGCTAGTTACTTCAAATAACGAAATCGAGCATATAAATCATATAATCATGTTAGACTTGAGCCATAGACACTAATTAACAACTTTATAAGTTAAAAACATCAAGAACACAAAATCTAGTGATTTTAGAAAGTTACCCAAACTTGATGAAATCGGTATGGAATCGAAGAGGAAGATGAGAGGATTCCGAATATGCAATTTATTTAGATGGATGCTTGCTCGATTTGATTTAGATGATGATTCTTGAAATTGGAGAATTGAGAGAAAATATGGAAGTAGAAGAAGAAAAGGGAAATGAAAAAGAAAAAGATGGGTGGTGGGGTGACTAGTCAAAAGCTAGTCACCTCTTTGGCACTTTGGTGAAACTAGTCCCTCGAGTTCGGTTGCAGGTGCGTGAATTACCTAAACGAGATATTTTTAAAACGCGTATTAACGCGGGATGTCATAATCATATAACGGAATTTAAATAGTTAAATGGAAAAGTAAACGGAAAAAGGCGGGATGTTACATTGACTTTATGGGTCCATTTCCAAAATCTCATAATAATCTCTACATTCTCGTTGCCATTGATTATGTATCTAAATGGGCGGAAGCACAAGCTCTCCCAACTAACGATGCACGAGTTGTAGTCAACTTTTTAAAATGTCTTTTTGCTAGGTTTGGAACACCGAAAGCTTTAATAAGTGATCGGGGTACTCATTTTTGTAATAATCAACTTGAGAAAGTTCTCAAAAGATATGAAGTAACTCATAAAATCTCCACCGCTTATCATCCACAAACAAGTGGACAAGTTGAAAATACCAACCGAGCATTAAAACTTATTCTAGAGAAAATCGTAGGATCAAATTCGAAGGAATGGTCCATTAAATTGGAGGATGCACTCTAGGCTTTTAGAACAGCCTACAAAACTCCAATTGGAACCACACCTTTTAAACTCGTTTACGGAAAATCATGTCATCTTCCAGTAGAAATTGAACACAAAGCATTTTGGGCTTTGAAGACATGTAATCTTGATTTACATGAAGCCGGACGTCTACGATTAAGTCAACTAAACGAATTAGAAGAATTGAGACATGAAGCATACGAAAATTCGTTAATCTATAAAGAAAGAACGAAGAAATGGCATGATAAAAGAATAAGAAGTTCAAAAGAATTTAAAGAAGGAGACAGAGTTCTTCTTTTCAATTCACGATTCAAGCTATTTCCTGGAAAATTGAAATCAAGATGGTCTGGACCATTCATAGTCAAAAGAGTTTTCCCATACGGAACAATAGAGTTAATAAATTCAAATGGGATTGAATTTAAAGTTAATGGTCACAGAGTTAAACATTACATACATGGTCCGATGGAAGTTGACAATGAAGTCAATCATAATTTCACCACCCAAGAAAACCTTCAAAATGAAAACATAAATATGTTATTAACAACATATGAAAAATCAAAATTGGAAAATAGGGAGGATTCAAATTGGAGTGATGAAGAAGAATTCTTATACAAACCTCCCATTCCAAGAAACGAAGAAAAATGTGAACAAGAAGTTCAAATAGAAGTGAAAGAACCAAGAAAAGAACACCCGAAAAAGGTTTACAAACCAACTCGACTTACTAAAGTAGAAGACCCGGGTGAATTTATCATTTCTTGCTTGCTTAATGATGGTGCTGTATATAATGGACTCGCAGATTTAGGAGCAAGTGCAAATATTATGCCTCTTTCCTTATACAAAAGATTAAGTATGGGTAAATTAAAACCAACCAAAATAGGTGTTCAATCATTTGACCTAACGATTAAACACCCGGTTGGAATAGCAAATAATTTACTTGTTAACGTGGGAAGTTTGACCTTTATTGCAAACTTCATAGTGATTAATATGGAGAAAAATCTCGATATTCCTCTAATTTTAGGTCGCCCATTTTTAGCAACCACCGAGGCATTCATTGATTTAAAAGAAGGAAGATTGACACTTAGGGATGGTGATAAATCGATCACCTTTGTGAACCGAAAGTTTAGATCTCCACCAACCAAAACTGTTAGACCAATAAAAACGCATAAGTGTGGGGAAGATGAAGAAACACTTAATGATGATCCGATCACAAAGAACCCCGTTGATGATAAGAAATTAGATGAACCCATTTTTAACAGTTCAACGAAGAAACTTTATAAACGGATTCACGATGCTAAGATTAAGGGAAACCTTAAGTTATGTAACCGATAAGTATCCAATTTATCGCCAAAAGAAAAGGCGATGTTAGTTGAATTTGTGAAAGCTACGGAGGAAATCAACAAATGGATTGAAGAAAAAGTCAGAGATATACAAATTGTTGATGATCCAATTGAAAATAACATTAATCACAATTTCAACACCACAGCAAGCCAAGTGTGGGAAAATTTATCAAGTTATTTAAAACATATATCACATATTTTTGTACAAATAACTGAAGATGCTTTTGCTTTGGACTAATCTAAACAGTTTTACCCAATTTACTGTAATATATTTGAAAAAAAGATGGATCTACACGATGAATCAATTCCATCATTAAAAGGAAGTAAAGTCTTCTGAAAAAGAAACGCGCTTCTTGATTTAGGTCATGAAGTTGTCATCCAGACCAGCTGTAGGTTGACGAAAAATCTAGAAAAGTCATCTCTAAAATTAGCAGGAAATCCACGGACCTCAGCATCAAACAGGGTCGCCAAGTGGTCAGACTTATCCTAACCATGAGAGGATCTGTCTTGTAAAATGGGGAGGGCACCGTGCAAATTAGCTGGATAAGACTAATGAACCAGATCCCCAGAAAGGATAATCTCTTTAAAAGATCAAAAATCAGCTTTTGAGCCTGATATTACTGAATCCTAGAGATTGATCTTAAAGATTGAGAATTACAAACTCATGGAATTTGATGATATCTAAACTCGAGCTTGAGCGAGAAAATATTTTGATCAAAATTACAAACCGATTTGTTTTCTGAAAATCCATTTTCAATGCGTTCATTACCATTGAACGTAAAATCCTAGGGATTCACCTAGAAATCATTAGGTCACCTGAACCAAATCGGGTGTCAACCGTAAGAACGGTGGTTGCATAGTATGGTCGAAGACAGGACCTTGTGCCAAACTGAAAAATTATAAGGGTGAGCTTTACTATTGCTCCTACCAAGGATAGTAATTGCATCCGACACATTATAGACCATAATTAAAAGCATGCCAAGGGACATTGCCTTAACAGTTGCTTGTTCAACGCTTTCCTTTACGACCGGACGGTAGTTTACCGAAAGGTAATATACGGAACAAGTATACTTGACGTGTTGCTTTCCCAATACAAGGTTAGCAAGTGGGTGACACAAAACTGCAAGTTTTGAGCTAAATTTTCAAATCTGAAACCCACCAAACCCACAAAAACAATTTGCAAACACCGGTGAAGGGTTATTCCGGAAAACTTATCTAGGGTAAAAGCTAGATTTAATTTTCAAAAGATCAAATGTTTTCATAAAGATCCAATTTCATAAAGGATCTAAATTTTCATAGTCATGTGGGACTGTAAACCACATCGTTACTATCATTGTTTATACCGCCGTATAGAAATCACTGATGTACAAAGTGTGAAGAATAAAGAAGTGATTCTAGTATTTTTATTTCAAGACTATATTGCTTGAGGACAAGCAACGCTCAAGTGTGGAAATATTTGATAATGCTAAAAACGAATATATATATTTAATAGCATTATCCCTCAAGAAAGACAAGCTTTTAGTTGCAATTGTTCTATTTACAAGTGATATTCGTTTAAATAATAAAAGGTGAAGACAAAAGACAGATTCGACAAATTGAAGACGCAAATGACCAAAAAGCTCAAAAGTACAAAGTACAATCAAAGTGGTTCCAATTATTAATAAGAAACACCTCAAAATTACAAGAGTACAAGACACAAAATGCAAAGTACAAGATATTAAATTATACGCAAGAACGTTCGAAAATCTGGAACCGGGACCAAAGTAAACTCTCAACGCTCGACGCAACGGACTAAAAATTACAAGTCAACTATGCACATAAATATAATATAATATTTAAATAATTCTTAAAATTATTTATATATTATATTTATTTATTAATCCGTCGGCAAAGAAAGAAACAAACTCTTGTGAGCTGAAAAAAGTGGCCATGCGTTCGCATGGCCTGGAGGTACATTTTCCATGCGATCGCATGGCAGTAGGTGACAGGCCACATCTTTTTCTTAGTTTTTGAGCAAATATACACATCTTTTTCTCTATCTCTAAAACGTATATATATATATATATATATATATATATATATATATATATATATATATATATATATATATATATATATATATATATATATATTTTAATTTTAATTTTAAATTCTAATAATAAGGGTATGTTAGTGAATGTTGTAAGGGTGTAAGTCGAAATTCTCTCCGTGTAACGCTACGCTATTTTTAATCACTGTAAGTTATGGTTAATGTTATTTTTAAATTAATGTCTCGTAGCTAAGTTATTATTATGCTTATTTAATGCCGAAGTAATCGTGATGTTGGACTAAATATTAAAATTGGGTAATTGGGCTTTGTACCATAATTGTGGTTTAGACAAAAGAACGACACTTGTGGAAATTAGACTATGGGCTATTAATGGGCTTTATATTAACTAAATGATACCTCGTTAATTTAATATATAGACTTATAATTTGACGTATTTATATATAACAACATATGCTTGACTGGGTATGGTGGGCGGGATATCTATAAATACCAATAATTGTTCATTTTACCGGATACGGAATTGGATTAATAGTTAATAGACTTGTTGAAACAGGGGTGGATTACATTCAAGGGTAATTGGTGTAATTGTTAACAAAATAGTAAAACCTTGTTTACACGCAGTCGATAACCTCGTGTATTCATTAAACAAAGTATTAAGACCTTGTTACAATTCGAATCCCCAATTAGTTGGAATATTTGACTTCTGGAATAAGAATAATTTGACGACGACTTCCGCATTTTATGATTATGACTGATGGACTATTATGGATAAATCCGTATGGACATATTGAATAATCCAGGACAAAGAACAATTAACCCATGGGAATAAACTAAAAATCAACACGTCAAACATCATGATTATGGAAGTTTAAATAAGCATAATTCCTTTATTTCATATTTAATTGCACTTCTAATTATCGCACTTTTATTTATTGTCATTGTATTTAATTGCACTTTTAATTATCGTACTTTTTAATTATCGCAATTTTATTTTATCGCACTTTTATTTATCGCAATTTCATTATCGTTATTTACTTTACGTTTTAAATTAAGTCTTTTATATAATTAATATTTTACATTAGGTTTTAACTGCGACTTAAGTTTTAAAATCGACAAACCGGTCATTAAACGGTAAAAACTCCCTTTTTATAATAATAATATTACTTATATATATTTTTGTATTTTTACAAATATAGTTTTTAAAAATATAGCGTTAAGCTTGTTTAAAAGATCCATGTGGAACGAACAGGACTTACTAAAAACTACAAAACTGTACGATTAGGTACACTGCCTATAAGTGTTGTAGCAAGGTTTAGGTATATCCATTCTATAAATAAATAAATATCTTGTGTAAAATTGTATCGTATTTAATAGTATTTTCTTGTAAAAATAATACTATTTCCTAGTACACCTCGCATAACATCAAAAGGAGTACCAATCTTTGATGGTACTGACTTTACTACCAGAAAACTAAAGTTACTTTGGTATCTGGGATCCATTCATGATCAAATGGAAAGAGTTCTTACTCAAGGAACCATTATTCGTGAAAAATGGACTGAAGCAGTTAGTAATGTTGATGGGACGACTGTTAAAGCTCCTGAATTTTTTTTAAAAATTCCTAGAGTACAATGGATTAAGATGCTAATCAGTACAGGTTAGATAGCAAGATCAGAAATATAATTGGTAATGCTATTACTGTTCCATTTTTAAGAAAGATTGGTCAAGCTAAAACTGCAAAAAAAAAATATGTGGAAAATTCTATTGGATGATTTTGAAGAGAAAGAACTTCATAAGGTGTTATGAAAACTTTGTTTCTGAACCAAAAGAATCATTGTTTGATCTTCATTCAATATTTCAAGTTTTAATAAATGATATGGAAGGAGCTTGTATTACTAAAACTCAACCAGAACTATTTCAAAAATTTGTTGATGTACTTCCAGAAACTTTCGAATATATTATTACCTCCATGTTAATAAGTGAAAAGCTAGATCAGTATGATCTAAGTGGTTTGTTTGGTATTCTCTCAAATTTGAGGAGACCGGACTAAAAAAAAATCAATACAAAGAAAGTAGCTACAGATCCGGGTGCTGCATTAGTTGCTACAACTAAAAGAAATAAAGAATTATTTTCTAGTTACTCCAACAAAGTTGATTCTGAAGAAGAAAGTGATGAAATTGTTAGGACCCCGAAATGTGTATAGTGTTAATGTGAAATATGCTTAATAGATGGTTCCTTAGAAGAGGGCTATATAAGGAACCTAAGTAGTACTAATTAGATAGCCATTGTATTGTAACTGAGTTTAAGAAGCTGTGAAATGTAATTATGCCGATTCTCTCTAATATTGAATCTGTTCTTTTCCTTAGCGAGTCTCATTCAATCTATCACATCTTCGATTCTCACTATGCTCTGACCTATCATTTGGTATCAGAGCGTCCAAGGAGTGATATTACATCACTATATCGATCCAGAGATTGAAGATTACAGAATCTGATCACATTCGGTTAAATTGAATCACATTCGGTATCATCGAAAGTGATAATCTGACGTTTAGATTTTTGTGATAAGTTCAGCGAAGGTTAATAAGGTGTATTGGAAAGAGTTTAAATCATTGTTACAGCTTTACAACAACAATTATGGAGATTCAAGCTAGTTTTTAGAGTTCGTGGCTAAAACTCTCGGTATTGATCAATTCAAGCTTATTTCTGTGTTTAAGTGAAGATCAGAGGATTCAGTAGTGGTCATGAGGTGTTTAATCACAAATATGACGGTTCAATTTCATCAATTCTTCAATTATTGGAGATTTGATCCTCATTCAGTTTTCTAACTATCATACCGAGTCTGCTTCAATGTCAGAAATTCATCTTAAGTGTTGCAGTTTGTGGTGTGTTAGTGATTCTATCACATTCGGTTTGATCATACGCAGCTAGTTCGTGTGGTTTAAGCAAGGATTCAATCGTATTTCTAAGTTCTAGACTTAGACTCGGTTTGTCAACTGCTACAGTTGACATTCGGTATATTTACATTCGGTTTACTTGATAGTTTTCTTGTTACTAACTTGTTTCCTTGTGCAGCAAGCTTACCGAATCTGATTCTATGTGTTAAGCATTGGATTTGATTCAGTTATACTCAAAGTTTACAAAATCTGGTTACCAAACCAGATACCGAACCAGAATCTCAAATATACTTGTTATATTTTAAGGTTTAAGTGCTTGAGGCTTCAAGTTCTGTTGTTACCGAGTCTGTGTGAGATACCTATTACTTTTATCAGTTTTTGATACAGAATCTAATATACCGAGTCTGATACCGAAACTAAATCTGCTACAATACCGAACCAGATACCGAACCCGAATTTGCTACAGTACTGAAACCGAATCTGACATTTTTGTTAGATTTTTGATACTGATTCTTGGTTTTTATGATCTACCAAATCCATACCGAATTCTTACCGAATCTACCTCATTTCATCAAAATGTCTACTCAATATACCCTGATCATTGGATCTGATTCCAGACCTCCTGTCTTGTTTGATGGCAAGTATTACCAGTGGTTGCATCGTATCACTCAGTACATAGTTACAAGGGTGAGAAAGCGAAACACATTTGGGCTTCTTTAAGAAATGGACCAATTGTTGAATTTCATCCAGGAACTGGTTTACCAATTCCAATCTATGAACTTGGTGATAAACGTGAGAGTGCTCAGGGTGATATGGAAGCAAAGAATATCATCATGCAAGCTATTCCTTATGAATTGTTTGAGAATGTTAATAGCAACACATCTACTAAAGACATATGGGATGAGATCCGGAGACAACAAGAAGGTTATGACATGATAAGTGTCACTAAGCTGAATAAGGCCCTAGGACTTTATGAAGATTTTAAGCAAGAACTTGAAGAATTACTCAAGGATACATACAGACGTTTCAATGGTGTTCTAAATGAGTTGAAAAAGTGCAAGATTATAAAGGTGAATGCTGAGATACACTTAAAGTTTCTCAAAAAGCTCAATTCTGATTGGACTCCTTATGGAACCATTATTCAATCCACCAAGGAGATTTACAAGCTTAACATTCATGAGCTTATTGGGGTTCTTATGCATTATAAACCAGCTGTGTCTACCCTTCAAGCGAAAAGGAAAGACTCTACTCCAAGTGATCCTTTTGCTCTTATTGCTAAGAAGAAGAGCTAATCATTCACCACTTCTAAAAGCTTATCAAAGAATGTGCTTATTGAAGAGTCATCTGATTCTGAAGAAATTGATCTTTCGGATGTTGATGATTCTCATCGTGAATTAGTCAAGATGGCTACAATGTTTACCAAAGCCTTGTACAAGTACAAATTCAAAGGCAAATCAACCAACCAACGTTGGAATTCATCTTCTTCCTCTTATTACAAGAAACCTGAACCTCAACAATCTGATGATTCCAAGAAGGAAGATTCCACCTGTTTCAATTGTGGCAAAGCTGGCCATTTCTCTCGTGATTGCAAAATGCCAAAGAAGAAGGATGCGGCTTACTATAAGAAGAAAATGTTGTTGGCAAAGGTTATAGAAACTGGGGGAGAGCTGAAACCGATTGATGATACTTGGTTCAATTGGACGGATGAGTCAGAATCTGAGAAGGAACATGCCAATGTTTGCAAAGTGACTAAGTGAAATGTCTCGTTCATATTGATTATAAACGTTCCATATTAATTGATTTCGTTGTGAGGTTTTGACCTCTATATGAGACGTTTTTCAAAGACTGCATTCATTTTTATAACCTTTATTTTATCAATAAAGGTTTCAAAAGCACTACGTAGATTATCAAATAACGATAATCTAAAATATACTGTTTACACACGACCATTACATAATGGTTTACAATAGAAATATATTACATCGACATATGTTTCTTGAATGCAGTTTTTACACAATATCATACAAACATGGACTCCAAATCTTGTCCTTATTTTAGTATGCAACAGCGGAAGCTCTTAGTACTCACCTGAGAATAAACATGCTTTAAACGTCAACAAAAATGTTGGTGAGTTATAGGTTTAACCTATATATATCAAATCGTAACAATAGACAACAAGATTTCATATTTCAATACACATCCCATACATAGAGATAAAAATCATTCATATGGTAAACACCTGGTAACCGACATTAACAAGATGCATATATAAGAATATCCCCATCATTCCGGGACACCCTTCGGATATGATATAAATTTCGAAGTACTAAAGCATCCGGTACTTTGGATGGGGTTTGTTAGGCCTAATAGATCTATCTTTAGGATTCGCGTCAATTAGGGTGTCTGTTCCCTAATTCTTAGATTACCAGACTTAATAAAAAGGGGCATATTCGATTTCGATAATTCAACCATAGAATGTAGTTTCACGTGCTTGTGTCTATTTTGTAAATCATTTATAAAACCTGCATGTATTCTCATCCCATAAATATTAGATTTTAAAAGTGGGACTATAACTCACTTTCACAGATATTTCCTTCCTCGGAAATATGACTTGGCCACAGATCGATTCACGAACCTATACAAATATGTACATATATATCAAAGTATGATCAAAATATAATTACAACCATTTTTATTATGTTTTTAAGATTTGAGTGTATTAAGTCAGCTGTCCTCGTTAGTAACCTACAACTAGTTGTCCACAGTTAGATGTACAGAAATAAATCGATATATATTATCTTGAATCAATCCACGACCCAGTGTATACATGTCTCAGGCTAGATCACAACTCAAAGTATATATATTTTTAGAATCAACCTCAACCCTGTATAACTAGCTCCAACATTACTGCATATAGAGTGTTTATGGTTGTTCAAAATAATATATATACATGGGTAGATATGATATGTCAAAACATTTGCATACGTGTCTATGGTATCCCAAGATTACATAATATATTAGGATACATGTATAATATAATATAAGTTAGCTAGGATATGATTTGAATAGATTTGTTAAACATTTCCCGTAGCTAAAAAGATTAAAAATATCCAATCTTGTTTTACCCATAACTTCTTCATTTTAAATCCGTTTTGAGTGAATAAAATTGCTATGGTTTCATATTGAACTCTAATTTAAGAATCCAAAAAGAAAAAGTATAGGTTTATAGTCGTAAATTTAAGTTACATGTCAATTACTAAAGAGGTAGTCATTTCCATCGAAAGAACGACATCTTGATGACCATTTTGAAAAACATACTTTTACTTTGAGTTTAACCAAGATTTTTGGATATAGTTTCATGTTCATATGAAAAATCATTTTCCCAGAAGAACAACTTTTAAATCAAAGTTTATCATATTTTTTAATTATCCAAACCAAAACAGCCCCAGGTTTCACTACGACGACGTATATCCGATTTTATGGTGTTCATCATGTTTCCAGGTTTTTAAATCATTAAGTTAGTATATCATATATATATATATAAAACATGTGTTTAGTTGATTTTAAAAGTCAAGTTAGAAGGATTAACTTTTGTTTGCGAACAAGTTTAGAATTAACTAAACTATGTTCAAGTGATTACAAGTTTAAACCTTCGAATAAGATAGCTTTATATGTATGAATCGAATGATGTTATGAACATCATTACTACCTCAAGTTTTCTGGTTAAAACTACTAGAAATGAGAAAAATGGATCTAGCTTCAAAGGATCCTTGGATGGCTTGAAAGTTCTTGAAGCAGAATCATGACACGAAAACAGTTCAAGTAAGATTTTCACTCGAAATAAGATTGTTATAGTTGTAGAAATTGAATCAAAGTTTGAATATGAATATTACCTTGAATTAGAAAGATAACCTACTATAAATAACAAAGGTTCCTTGATCTTAGATGATTACTTAGAATGGATTAGAAAGCTTGGAAGTAGACTTGCAAACTTGGAAGTATTCTTGCTTTTTATGAAACTATACTTATGGAATTTATGAAGAACACTTAGAACTTGAAGATGGAGCTTGAGAGAGATCAATTAGATGAAGAAAATTGAAGAATAAAAGTGTTTGTAGGTGTTTTTGGTCGTTGTTATATGGATTAGATATAAAGGATATGTAATTTTGTTTTCATGTAAATAAGTCATGAATGATTACTAATATTTTTGTAATTTTATGAGATATTTCATGCTAGTTGCCAAATGATGGTTCCCACATGTGTTAGATGACTCACATGGGCTGCTAAGAGCTGATCATTGGAGTGTATATACTAATAGTACATACATCTAAAAGCTGTGTATTGTACGAGTACGAATACGGGTGCATACGAGTAGAATTGTTGATGAAACTGAACGAGGATGTAATTGTAAGAATTTTTGTTAAGTAGAAGTACTTTGATATGTGTCTTGAAGTCTTTCAAAAGTATAAGAATACATATCAAAACACAACATGTATATACATTCTAATGGAGTCGTTAAGTCTTCGTTAGTCGTTACATGTAAGTGTTGTTTTGAAACCTTTAAGTTAACGATCTCAATTAATGTTGTTAACCCAATGTTTATTATATCAAATGAGATGTTAAATTATTATATTACCATGATATTATGATATATGAATATCTCTCAATATGATATATACATTAAAATATCGTTACAACGATAATCGTTACATATAAGTCTCGTTTCGTAATTCTTGAGTTAGTAGTCTTATTTTTACATATGTAGTTCATTGTTAACACACTTAATAATATATTTAAATATCATTTTATCATGTTAAATATAGTGTATCAATATCTTAATATGATACATATGTATTTAGTAGACGTTATCATAACGATAATCGTTATATATATCATTTCGAGTTTCTTATCTTAGTAATCTCATTTCTTATATATATCACACATTGTTAATATACTTAGTGAGATACTTACTCATCATAATCTCATGTCAACCATATATATATATATATATGTCTATATATACCACAACATGTAGTTTTTACAAATTTGTAACATTCGTGAATCGCCGGTCAACTTGGGTGATCAATTGTCTATATGAAACTTATTTCATTTAATCAAGTCTTAAAAAGTTTGATTTCTTAACACGTTGGAAACATTTAGTCATGTAAATATCAATCTCAATTAATATATATAAACATGGAAAAGTTCGGGTCACTACAGTACCTACCCGTTAAATAAATTTCGTCCCGAAATTTTAAGCTGTTGAAGGTGTTGACGAATCTTCTGGAAATAGATGCGGGTATTTCTTCTTCATCTGATCTTCATGCTCCCAGGTGAACTCAGGTCCTCTACGAGTATTCCATCAAACCTTAACAATCGGTATCTTGTTTTGCTTAAGTCTCTTAACCTCACGATCCATTATCTCGACGGGTTCTTCAATGAATTGAAGTTTTTCATTGATTTGGATTTCGTCCAACAGAATAGTGAGATCTTCTTTATCAAAACATTTCTTCAAATTCGAGACGTTGAAAGTGTTATGTACAGTCGCGAGTTGTTGAGGTAGCTCCAGTTGGTAAGCTACTGGTCCGACACGATCTATAATCTTGAATGGTCCAATGTACCTTGGATTTAGTTTCCCCTGTTTACCAAATCGAACAACGCCTTTCCAAGGTGAAACCTTAAGCATGACCATTTCTCCAATTTCAAATTCTATATCTTTTCTTTTACTGTCCGCGTAGCTCTTTTGTCGACTCTGGGCGGTTTTCAATCGTTGTTGAATTTGGATGATTTTCTCAGTAGTTTCTTGTATTATCTCCGGACCCGTAATCTGTCTATCCCTCACTTCATTCCAACAAATCAGAGACCTGCACTTTCTACCATAAAGTGCCTCAAACGGCGCCATCTCAATACTAGAATGATAACAATTGTTGTAGGAAAGTTCTGCTAACGGTAGGTGTCGATCTCAATTGTTTTCGAAATCAATAACACATGCTTGTAGCATGTTTTCAAGCGTTTGTATCATCCTTTTGCTCTGCCCATCAGTTTGTGGATGATAGGCAGTACTCATGTCTAGACGAGTCCCCAATGCTTGTTGCAACGTCTGCCAGAACCTTGAAACAAATCTACCATCCCTATCAGAGATAATAGAGACGGATATTCCATTTCTGGAGACAACCTCCTTCAAATACAATCGCGCCCACTTCTCCATTTTCTCATCTTCTCTCATTGGCAGGAAGTGTGCTGACTTGGTGAGACGATCAACTATTACCCAAATAGTATCATAACCACTTGCAGTCCTTGGCAATTTAGTAATGAAATCCATGGTAATGTTTTCCTATTTCCATTCCGGGATTTCAGGTTGTTGTAGTATACCTGATGGTTTCTGATGTTCAGTTTTGACCTTAGAACACGTCAAACATTCTCCTACATATTTAGCAATATCGGCTTTCATACCCGGCCACCAAAAGTGTTTCTTGTGATCTTTATACATCTTTCCCGCTCCGGGATGTATTGAATATTTGGTTTTATGTGCTTCCTTAAGTATTAAGATGTTTCTCTGATCCTTTGGGTATCTCATTCTTCAACTTTCCTTCTTTTACAACCCCCTGTTGCGCCTCCTTTATTTGAGTATTAAGGTTAGTACGAATAATTATATTCATAGATTTTACCCGTATAGGTTCTCTGTCCTTTCTACTCAAAGCGTCGGCTACCACATTCGCCATCCCTGGGTGGTATCGAATCTCAAAATCATAATCATTCAATAGTTCAATCCACCTGCGTTGTCTTATATTCAGTTGCTTCTGATTAAATATATATTGGAGACTTTTGTGGTGGGTATATATAATAATTTTGACCCCATATAAATAATGCCTCCAAGTCTTTAATGCAAAAACAACAGCACCCAATTTCAAATCGTGAGTTGTATAATTTTGCTCGTGAATCTTCAATTGTCTAGACGCATAAGCAATCACCTTCATTCGTTGCATTAATACACAACCGAGACCTTGTTTTGATGCGTCACAATAAATCATAAAATCATCATTCCCTTCAGGCAATGACAATATAGGTACCGTAGTTAGCTTTTTCTTCAATAACCGAAATGCCTTCTCTTGTTCATTCTTCCATTCAAATTTATTCCCTTTATGCGTTAATGCAGTCAAGGGTTTTGCTATTTTGGAGAAATCTTGGATGAATCTTCTGTAGTAACCAGCCAATCCTAAAAATTGACGTATATGTTTCGGAGTTTTTAGGGTTTTCCACTTTTCAACGATTTCGATCTTTGCCGGGTCCACCTGGATACCTTCTTTGTTCACTATGTGATCGAGGAATTGAACTTCTTCCAACCAAAATGCACACTTTGAAAACTTAGCGTACAGTTTTTCTTTCCTCAATACTTCTAGCACTTTTCTCAAATGTTCTTCGTGCTCTTGATCATTCTTTAAGTAAATAAATATGTCATCGATGAAAACAATGACAAAATTGTCAAGATATGTCCCACACACTCGGTTCATAAGGTCCCTAAACACAGCTGGTGCGTTAGTCAATCCAAACGGCATAACCATAAACTCGTAATGACCATAACACGTCCTAAAAGCAGTTTTTGGAATATCATCCTCCTTTACTCACATTTGATGATATCCAGAACGTAAATCGATTTTTGAATAAACCGACGAGCCTTGTAGTTGATCAAATAAGTCGTCAATTCTCGGCAGTGGATAACGGTTTTTGATGGTAAGTTTATTCAACTCTTTGTAGTCAATACACAACCTAAACGTACCATCCTTCTTCTTGACAAACAAAACAGGAGCTCCCCATGGTGATGTGCTTGGTCGAATGAAACCACGTTCTAATAGTTCTTGCAGTTGGCTTTGCAGTTCTTTCATCTCGCTGGGTGCGAGTCTGTAAGGAGCACGAGCTATTGGTGCAGCTCCTGGTACAAGATCTATTTGAAATTCAACAGATCGATGTGGAGGTAGTCCCGGTAATTCTTTCGGAAATACATCGGAAAATTCTTTTGCGACGGGAACATCATTGATGCTCTTTTCTTCAGTTTGTACTTTCTCGATGTGTGCTAGAACAGCATAACAACCTTTTCTTATTAGTTTTTGTGCCTTCAAATTACTAATAAGATGTAGCTTCATGTTGCCCTTTTCTCCGTACACCATTAAGGGTTCTCCTTTTTCTCGTACAATGCGAATTGCATTTTTGTAACATACGATCTCTACTTTCATCTCCTTCAGCCAGTCCATGCCAACTATTACATAAAAACTCCCTAACTGTACTAGTATCAAATCAATCTTAAATATTTCGCTACCCAGTTTAATTTCTCGATTCCGGCATATATAATCTGCTGAAATTAATTTACCGTTTGCTAATTCGAGTAAAAATTTACTATCCAACGGTGTCAATGGACAACTTAATTTAGCACAAAAATCTCTACTCATATAACTTCTATCCGCAACCGAATCAAATAAAACGTAAGCAGATTTATTGTCAATAAGAAACGTACCCGTAACAAGCTCCGGGTCTTCCTGTGCCTATGCCGCATTAATATTGAAAACTCTTCTGCGGCCTTGTCCATTCGTGCTCTCCTGGTTCGGGCAATTTCTAATAATGTGGCCCAGTTTTCCACATTTATAACAAACTACATTGGCATAACTTGCTCCGACACTACTTGCTCCGCCATTACTCATTCCGACAACATTTGTTCCTTTCGTTCTGTTAACCCCTGGTCCATAGACCTCACACTTCGCCTCGCTATGACCATTACTTTTACACTTGTTGCAAAATTGGTGCAGAACCTCGAGTGATACTTTTCACACCTTTGACATAACTGCTTCTAATTGTTGTTGTTGTTGTTGTTGTTATTGTTGTTGTGGTTGTTATTGTTCTTGGGATGATTGTTGTAGTTGTTGTTGTTGTTGTTGTTGTTGTGCCATTTGTTGTAGTTGCAATTGATGTTGCGATTGTTGGGATAGTTGTTGTTGTATTGGTGACTCTTATCACCATTTTCCTCCCACTTTCTTTTGACTAGCTTCACGTTGGCCTCTTCGGCCGCCTGTTCTTTAATTCTTCCCTCAATCTGGTTCACTAGTTTGTGAGCCATTCTACATGCCTTTTGTATGGAGGCAGGCTCGTGTGAACTTATATCTTCTTAGATTCTCTCCGGTAAGCCTTTCACAAACGCGTCGATCTTCTCTTCCTCATCTTCGAACGCTCTCGGTGAAGGTATTTCCTATGCCCGAGCGACATATTAAATTAATGTGGCTAGTATGTTATGATCCAAGTCGGGTAATACCCAATAACAAACTTACCGACACCTTAAAACGTATTTAGTCTTGACGATTGGGTCGTTGAATAAATACGCGACACTTGGACTTTAGAAAATCGGTTTTCTAAAATATGATCACTTGAGATAAATTATTTGGATAATTTATATATAATTGTTTATAGGTTTAAATGATTATGTTGTGTTATATTTTATAAAAAATGTTTATAAAATGTGAAAGTAACAAAAATAAATACATGTTTATATATATATATATATATATATATATATATATATATATATATATATATATATATATATATATATATATATATATATATATATATATATATATATATATATATATATATATATCAAGTTTATGTGTATATATATAACATTATTATTTTATATAATGAGTGTGCAGAATTTTGGTCTTCAAGACATGAACCCATACTCATTTTGTTACTTCCAACCCACACACAACTTTAGAGGTGCATGCTATTTACTTGAACCAAGACTTGACCACTTCTATCAAGTGTATCTTTACATTTTAGCTTGAAAAAAACTGCACAACTAGCATTCTGCATAAGCGGCAGGCCGTGGCCTTTTTTACACCAAAAGGGAGTTCTAAAATTCTTTTTCAAGCTCAATTCAAGTGTCTAATTAAATCCTAACTAAAGTATTAGGTGTTGGGTAAAAGTTTGGGGTATTATCTCTTGAGGTTTCATTGCTTTGAAGCTCCATTCATCATCAACTCTTGGAGATAGCTGCTGTCCAAAATTCAACTCATTTCTTACTCATTGAGGAGGTATAAACTTCTTCTTATACTTGTTATATTTGTAAGCATATTATCAAGACTTGATATCTAATTGGAATTCAACTAAAATGGTTTAATATATACACTTGTTTTCTTAATATATCATGCTTCCGCTTGCTATATTTCTTACTAAATTGATTTAGTAATTATGTTAACATTAAGAACATGTTGTTATATTGAATTCCAACATTGGTATCTAGAGCCGAGGTTTTGGAATATGCTTCTTATATGGTTTATAAACCCATGAATTTTGTAATCTATAAATATGCATGAAAGTAGATTACAAAAACTTTTCGGGTTTGGAGGGTTGCTTGGTTTGGCCGAATTCTTGGACACCCAAAATGGGTTTTGGGTTGTTCCATTTTGGTCATATTTATTGTTCACAATCATAGCCACGACCTTGTGTTTGAATGAATGTTCGTTTGGTTGATTTATTCATCAATTTGGTTTGTAATGATTTATTCAATTTGGTTTGTATTAATTATTCATTTGGTTATGTAATTTATTTTATATTTGGTATGTAAAATAGATTAGGTTGTATTTTCATTTTTTTAGACAAAATGTATTAGGATATATTTTGTAAAATAATGATGATGATGAAGACTTGAAGAACACATGAAGAAGCATTTGGATGCAAGATTAAGTGGGAGATTTAAAATCTCCTACTTTGTGTTATAACCCCTTCATCGGTGGCATTTGTTTTCGGCTAAACAAATATCCACCAAAATGGCTTGATTGTGAACATATGATTTTGCATGGGTGGTTGTTTTGTATGATTATGTGGATTGTATGTTTGTATGCTACAAGTTAATCACACAAGTCAACAACTAGAAAATTGCAATTTAATTGGTTAAATTAAAACATTATTAATGACATGCAAAACGTCAATTTAAATGGTTAAATTAAAAATGGCTAAAAGGACATTAATAATCGGTTATTAAGAACATGATAAGGATCATATATATAAATTGGTTTATATCAAGTAATTGACTAAAATTACAAGACTTGAAAATGGATTTCAAATGAACCATACACTAAATGCATGTTGGTGCATGGCATGCTTGTTTTCTCAAACTATAATTAATGTAAACTTAAAATCCCTTATTAACAAGGTAAACAAGTTAAACGCCATCCTTTTGTGCAACACTTAAAAATATTAGGGAACTCATAATGGGATAAAGGTCACCTAATCGTTATGAGCAAACTAATATGATTAAGGTGAATTTCGCACACTTGTGGGATAAAGGTCACCTAACCACTTGTATGTTAAATTTACACGTTTACACAAGTAGGACGACTTGATTTGGGAATCATGAACTTAGGGTCACCGAAGCATGAGTGTAAGACCCGTGTAATTATTGTATATAATGTATAGAAGTTAACTTTGTTGTGAGATTGGTTTTATATTTCAAAAGGAGCTAGGAACCAGTTTCTGTCCATTTGCGCGCCGCGCGGCCTAATGGCGCGCCGCGCAAAATCGTGCAGACAGCCCCCTTGTTTATTTAAATTTAAATCAAGGGCATTTTGGGAAATTCACTTCAAGGCCGACTTTAGGGCTTGGTTCAGTTGTTTGGGAGCTCATTTACTCCCCTTTTCACCAACCTTATCTTCCTAATTCAATTCTAGAGAGAGAAGTGAGTTCTAGAGAGAGAGATCCCATTTTGGAGAAGAAGAAGAAGGTTTCTTGCTAAAGTCCAAGTTCTAAAGTTGTTCATCTCGTCAATTGCTACATCTTGATAGTTGTGGTATGCCTTAACTTTCAATTCTTGTTTTGATTTCGTGTATGGGCTAGGGTTTGAGTTAGTGTTACTCATAAAACCCATTTGTTGGTAAATTTGGGGGTTCTTGGGTAAATTGGGTCATGTAGACTCAATTGTGTGTAAGCTAAGGTTTTAAATGTATTAATTGTTGTTATGAAACCCTAATTGGCTAATAATTTGCTAGAACACCTTAAGGAAGTGAAAATGGGTGTGATTTGGGTATAAATGACCCAAAATGGGTGTATTGACTTTTATTGAGTCAAACGGGTCAAAATGGACCAAGATTGGTTAACGTTAGTGTTTTGTGTTAAAACCTAGTGATTTAAAGTGTATGAAGGCCTTGAGTGCCAAGAGTTAGGGTTTTTGGTAAGAATGACCCAAATTAGGGTTAAGTGTCAAAATGGGTCAAGATGACCTAGGTTGGTGTGTGTTATGAGATTAGGCCAAGTTGATTGATTAATTATATGCTTGTGAAATAGGTACGTTACCTTGGAATTCAAGCTTGGTTTAATAATCACCGAAGGTTTAAGGTGAGTGGAATAATTATGCGTATGTGTATATAATGTATTTATTCGTGTTGCACGAATGTGGTATTGTCGCGGTGTTTAAGACACCACATTCTAAGTAACGAGTAGCATTGTCGCGGTGTTTAAGACACTACTCATGGTATGATTGACTTGTGGTATTGTCGCGGTGTTTAAGACACCACAATGTCATGGGAGTGGAAGTGTCGCGGTGATTAAGACACCACTCATTGTATTGAATGAAGTGTGGATTCGTCGCGGTGTTTAAGACGCCACATTGTTGTAAGGGTGAGTTAGTCGCGGTGTTTAAGACATCACCCGGGGACTAGTGATTACGCGGTGTGTAAGTAACACTAGTGGACGTTATGAACTCCAACGGTCTTGTAAGTACCGCTTCCCGTGTTCGAATTGGTTAACCAAGGTTATGTGAATTATGTAATGGAAGTATTAATTTATGAATCGTATGCTATTGTACTATTAGCTACTTGTGGGATTGTGAATTATTGGTATATGCTTATTAATGTAGCATGCTTGATGAATTGTTAAACTCGAATATGATGTTGTGTAAGTGATGCGAGTAAGTAGATTATATATGTGTATGTATAATTATTGTGCTCACTAAGCTTTGCTTACCCTCTCGTTGTTTACCTTTTTATAGGTTCGTGTGTGGATAAGGGTAAGGGCATTACCTTGGATTGAGTTTTCCGCTTCGATGATTAGGAAGCACTTTTGGGTTATGGCTTGGAGTTTGACCGAGACTTGGGTAGTTTAACCCCAAACACCATGCTCGTTGTGTCGTTTGGCAATTAAACTTTTTGTGGTCGAAACTCTAATTTGTATTAAACATTGTATTTTAAACTTAGTGGCGTTTTGGACACGTGTGGGCCCCACCTTGTAAAACTTGTTCATACCTTAGTTATGTCGGGAACACGTTCATCTTTTTCGCATTTAAACTTTCCGGTAACAGCAGGGGTTTGGCGCGGCGCGCCGATGGCCTGGAACAACAAAATTTTTTTTTGTTTGCAATTTCGTCGTGTTTGGTCGGTTACGGTTTGGGTTGTTACAAGTGGTATCAGAGCATGGTCTAAGGGATTTAGGTGACTTGAGATAGGCGCCTAGACTTAGACTTTTGTGTGCGTATTGTGCGGGACTTGTAGGACTTTGGGTCGGACCGGGTCTTGGTTAGCGCATAGGTTTATATGAACTAATCATGCGTTATTGTTTGTATTATATAGCAATCATCAAGCGGAACGGACGTTGTACTAGCAAGTTACGCGACGTGCTCGCGTAGTAATGATTAGCTACCCTTACTACGGGTGCAAATCGTGTCAAACAAGCGATGTACGACGATTGTCGAGCGAGATGGAGTGGAATGGTGTATATGTATATATGTGTCATGTCTTTAGTTTCGTTGTTTAATCTTTTCCGTTTTATAGAATGAAGATGAGAAACGGACACGACACCGATATTGGGGGCACGAGCGAGGACCCCGAGTTCACGGCCAAGGTTGAGGCCATCTTTCAACGCCAAAAGGCGGAGTTTCGCGAAGATGTTAAGAAGATGTTTCTCGAGACGATTGACGAACAAGTCGTCACTTTGGTTAAGGAGCAAATTAAGATTGCTCTTCAAGAAGAAAATGGGGGAAGGCGTGACTTTTTCTTCAAGAACTTTAGGGATGCTCAACCTCCTACTTTTGAGGGCGATCGGGACCCACTCAAGAGTGCCCGATTCATCTCCGATATGGAGGGGGCCTTCCGTACCTGTGAGTGTCCACCCGACAAGAAGACTAGGTATGGTTGTAGCATGTTAAGGGGTGACGCGAAATTGTGGTGGGATGCTAAGATCCAACTCTATGGTGAAGAACAATGTATGGACTTCACTTGGGAGGAATTTAAAGCGGAGTTCTTCGATGAGTACCGAACTTCGGCCGATCTTACAAGACTTAAGGACGAGCTACGTACCTTGAGGCAAGGGTCGATGGACTTGAACACTCTCAAATCCGTGTTCTTGTCCAAGACGCAATTTTGCCCGGAGTATGTCGGGAATGATAAAATGTTGAAAGAAGATTTCTATCGAACCTTGAATGATAGTTATCAAGAAAAGATTAGCGTAAACGTGGTGAAGAGCTTCGATGAGTTGTTTAATATGGCGAAAGGGTTTGAAGCGATTGTGTTGAGGAAGAGAAAGTATGAAGGTTCGAGTCACTCAAATTTTTCAAGCAAGAAGTCAAAGAAAGGCCCAACCGAGAGTGTGGGGAGTGTGAAGAAAGGTGCCACGGGGGATTTCCCCTATACTTGTCATAATTGTGGGCGAAGGGGGCATATGGCTCGTGATTGTACCAAACCATCTTCTACTACAAAATTCACTTGCTACAATTGTGGGAAGGAGGGACACAAGAAACCCGAGTGTCCCGAGTTGCGTAATGATAATGCTAAGCGGATATAGAAGGCAGCGGGTACGGCTAGGGGTCGTAACTACTTGATGTCTAATGAAGAAGCTAAACAATCCAATGAAGTCGTTTCAGGTACTTTCATGGTTAATTCTAATCCGGCTCGGATACTTTTTGATAGTGGTGCTAATTTGTCTTTCGTATCTCCAAGATTTGTGCCTAAGTTAAATAAACCGCTAGTAAAGTTGAGTCGTCCGGTAGAAGTTGAAATAGCGGATAGCAAGACGGCGCTAGTGGTTGATGTGTGTAAAAATTGCAATGTTGTGTTTGGCGCCGAAAGTTTCGAAATTGATCTTATTCCGATGACTTTGGGTGATTTTGATGTAGTCGTTGGTATGGATTGGCTCGATCGTTATAGAGCCGATATTGCATGCCACGACAAGTTTATTCGTGTAAAGACCCCAAGTGGGGGAGAGATGATTATTCATGGTGATAAACGAAGGAGATCGGTGCCGATATGCACTTTTGCTCGGGCACGACGTCACGTTATTACCGGTGGTATGGCTTTCCTTGCTCATGTTGTCGACACTCGTAATGAGCCACCACCTATTCGTGAAATTCCGGTAGTTAATGAGTTTGAAGATGTCTTTCCGGATGAGTTACCGGGTGTTCCGGCGGAAAGACAAGTAGAATTTCGCATCGAGTTGGTTCCGGGGGCTACCCCCATTGCTAAAACTCCTTATCGTTTAGCACCAACGGAGATGCAAGAGTTATTGAATCAAATTCAAGAATTGCTCGAGAAGGGTTTTATCCGACCGAGTGCTTCGCCATGGGGCGCTCCGGTCTTATTTGTGAAGAAGAAAGACGGTAGTATGCGTATGTGCATTGATTACCGTGAGTTGAATAAAGTGACAATCAAGAATCGTTATCCACTACCTAGGATCGACGATTTGTTTGATCAACTTCAAGGCGCAACGTATTTCTCTAAGATCGACCTACGGTCCGGCTATCACCAAATGCGGGTCCGTGAGGAAGATATTGAGAAAACGGCTTTCCGAACGCGTTACGGGCATTATGAATTTGTAGTTATGCCCTTCGGTCTTACGAATGCACCGGCGGCATTCATGGATCTTATGAACCGGGTGTGCCAACCTATGTTGGACAAGTCGGTTATTGTGTTCATTGACGACATACTAGTCTACTCAAAAAGTATGCACGAACATGAACGTCACTTGCGTGAAGTTTTGAAGACGCTAAGAAAAGAGAAGTTGTATGCAAAGTTCTCTAAATGTGAATTTTGGCTAAGGGAGGTTCAATTCCTTGGTCACATTGTGAACGAAAGCGGTATCCAAGTGGATCCGGGGAAGATTGAGACGGTGAAGAGTTGGGGACGACCGACTACGCCCACGGAGATCCGAAGTTTTCTCGGATTGGCCGGTTATTATCGTCGGTTTATCCAAGACTTTTCTAAGATTGCTTCTCCATTAACAAAGTTGACGAGGAAGAGTGCTAAGTTCAATTGGGAAAACGAGCAAGAAATTGCTTTTCAATTATTGAAAGAGAAGTTGTGTCAAGCTCCGGTGTTAGTGTTACCGGAAGGCGTCGAAGACATGGTGGTTTATTGTGATGCTTCTTTAAATGGGCTCGGGTGCGTTCTTATGCAAAGGGGTAAAGTCATTGCTTATGCCTCTCGACAATTGAAGGAACACGAAACGAGGTACCCGACTCATGATCTTGAAATGGCGGCGGTTGTGCATGCGTTGAAAATTTGGCGCCACTACTTATATGGTGTCAAGTGTACGATATATTCGGATCATAAGAATTTGAAACACCTTTTTACTCAAAGGGATTTGAATTACCGTCAACGTAGATGGATGGATGTGGTGAAAGATTATGATTGTGAGATACTTTACCATCCGGGTAAGGCGAATGTGGTCGCGGATGCGTTAAGTCGAAAGACTCAACATCCGGCGATACGTATAACATCGTTACGTTTGATTATCACTAACGACTTTCTTGAAAAGATGGGTGAAGACCAAATAGAGGCTTATGTTCACGATAAGCACGCGGAACGAATTGTGGGCCAATCGGAGTTTATTACTATGGGTCCGCGGGGTTTGTTGTCCTTTCAAGGAAGGGTGTGGGTGCCTAAGACGGGTGATTACCGACGGGTACTACTCGATGAAGCACATAAGTCGAAATATTCCATTCATCCAGGCGCGACGAAAATGTATCATGACTTGAAGAAAGATTATTGGTGGCCGGGCATGAAACGCGATGTTGTAAAATACGTCGAACGATGTGTTACTTGTTTGCAAGTTAAAGCCGAGCATCAAAAGCCGTATGGTAAGTTGCAACCGTTAGAAATCCCGAAGTGGAAATGGGAGCACATTACCATGGATTTTATCACTAAGTTACCTAAGACGGCGAGAACTCAATATGATTCGATTTGGGTGATCGTGGACCGGTTGACGAAAAGTGCCTTGTTTCTTCCCATTAAAGAAGCAATATCGTCGGAGGCCTTGGGTAAGTTGTTTATCAAGGAAGTGGTCTCGCGACATGGCGTTCCTATATCTATTATTTCGGATCGAGATACCCGTTTTACATCTCGATTTTGGGAAAAGTTTCATGAAGATATGGGTACACAATTAAAGTTGAGCACGGCGTATCATCCTCAAACGGACGGTCAAACCGAGCGTACGAATCAAACTTTGGAAGATATGCTACGGGCGTGCATCATTGATTTTGGTGGTAGTTGGGATGAGCATTTACCTTTGGTGGAATTCTCATACAATAATAGTTTTCATACTAGTATCGGGATGCCACCTTACGAGATGCTTTATGGCCGAAGGTGTCGAACTCCCATTTGTTGGGGAGAAGTAGGTCAAAGAGAAATCGGAAGTACCGATTTGGTTTTAGAGACGAATAACAAGATTGATATTATTCGGGAGCATTTGAAGAAGGCTCAAGATAGGCAAAAGTCGTATGCCGATAAACGTAGACGAACGATCGAATTCCAAGAGGGCGACATGGTTATGCTTAAGGTTTCGCCATGGAAGGGTATTATTCGATTTCGAAAACGGGGAAAGTTAGGTCCTCGGTTTATTGGACCGTTTAAAGTTTTAGCTCGTGTTGGTGAAGTTGCATATCGATTGGAATTGCCCGAAGAGCTTGCGGGGATCCATAACACGTTTCATGTTTCTCACCTCCGTAAGTGCCTTGCGGATGATTCTTCATGGATGCCTTTAGATGAAATTGAGCTAAACAATAAGTTGGAGTATATTGAAGAGCCGATTGCCATACTTGATGAGAAGGTCAAACGATTGAGACATAAGGAGATTAGGACCTACAAAGTTCAATGGCGACGGAATAAAGGTTCCGAGTTTACATGGGAGCCCGAAGAGTTTGTGTTGGTTTATCTTCCCGCTTGTCATGCGGCTTGGATCACGAGGACGCAATCCGAATAAGTGGGGGAGAGTTGTAAGACCCGTGTAATTATTGTATATAATGTATAGAAGTTAACTTTGTTGTGAGATTGGTTTTATATTTCAAAAGGAGCTAGGAACCAGTTTCTGTCCATTTGCGCGCCGCGCGGCCTAATGGCGCGCCGCGCAAAATCGTGCAGACAGCCCCCTTGTTTATTTAAATTTAAATCAAGGGCATTTTGGGAAATTCACTTCAAGGCCGACTTTAAGGCTTGGTTCAGTTGTTTGGGAGCTCATTTACTCCCCTTTTCACCAACCTTATCTTCCTAATTCAATTCTAGAGAGAGAAGTGAGTTCTAGAGAGAGAGATCCCATTTTGGAGAAGAAGAAGAAGGTTTCTTGCTAAAGTCCAAGTTCTAAAGTTGTTCATCTCGTCAATTGCTACATCTTGATAGTTGTGGTATGCCTTAACTTTCAATTCTTGTTTTGATTTCGTGTATGGGCTAGGGTTTGAGTTAGTGTTACTCATAAAACCCATTTGTTGGTAAATTTGGGGGTTCTTGGGTAAATTGGGTCATGTAGACTCAATTGTGTGTAAGCTAAGGTTTTAAATGTATTAATTGTTGTTATGAAACCCTAATTGGCTAATAATTTGCTAGAACACCTTAAGGAAGTGAAAATGGGTGTGATTTGGGTATAAATGACCCAAAATGGGTGTATTGACTTTTATTGAGTCAAACGGGTCAAAATGGACCAAGATTGGTTAACGTTAGTGTTTTGTGTTAAAACCTAGTGATTTAAAGTGTATGAAGGCCTTGAGTGCCAAGAGTTAGGGTTTTTGGTAAGAATGACCCAAATTAGGGTTAAGTGTCAAAATGGGTCAAGATGACCTAGGTTGGTGTGTGTTATGAGATTAGGCCAAGTTGATTGATTAATTATATGCTTGTGAAATAGGTACGTTACCTTGGAATTCAAGCTTGGTTTAATAATCACCGAAGGTTTAAGGTGAGTGGAATAATTATTCGTATGTGTATATAATGTATTTATTCGTGTTGCACGAATGTGGTATTGTCGCGGTGTTTAAGACACCACATTCTAAGTAACGAGTAGCATTGTCGCGGTGTTTAAGACACTACTCATGGTATGATTGACTTGTGGTATTGTCGCGGTGTTTAAGACACCACAATGTCATGGGAGTGGAAGTGTCGCGGTGATTAAGACACCACTCATTGTATTGAATGAAGTGTGGATTCGTCGCGGTGTTTAAGACGCCACATTGTTGTAAGGGTGAGTTAGTCGCGGTGTTTAAGACATCACCCGGGGACTAGTGATTACGCGGTGTGTAAGTAACACTAGTGGACGTTATGAACTCCAACGGTCTTGTAAGTACCGCTTCCCGTGTTCGAATTGGTTAACCAAGGTTATGTGAATTATGTAATGGAAGTATTAATTTATGAATCGTATGCTATTGTACTATTAGCTACTTGTGGGATTGTGAATTATTGGTATATGCTTATTAATGTAGCATGCTTGATGAATTGTTAAACTCGAATATGATGTTGTGTAAGTGATGCGAGTAAGTAGATTATATATGTGTATGTATAATTATTGTGCTCACTAAGCTTTGCTTACCCTCTCGTTGTTTACCTTTTTATAGGTTCGTGTGTGGATAAGGGTAAGGGCATTACCTTGGATTGAGTTTTCCGCTTCGATGATTAGGAAGCACTTTTGGGTTATGGCTTGGAGTTTGACCGAGACTTGGGTAGTTTAACCTCAAACACCATGCTCGTTGTGTCGTTTGGCAATTAAACTTTTTGTGGTCGAAACTCTAATTTGTATTAAACATTGTATTTTAAACTTAGTGGCGTTTTGGGCACGTGTGGGCCCCACCTTGTAAAACTTGTTCATACCTTAGTTATGTGCTAGTTTTACATATATGAATGTATGGTTAAAAGCGTTTTGGTTAAATATGCCGGGAACACGTTCATCTTTTTCGCATTTAAACTTTCCGGTAACAGCAGGGGTTTGGCGCGGCGCGCGGCCCTTTTGGCGCGGCGCGCCGATGGCCTGGAACAACAAAATTTTTTTTTGTTTGCAATTTCGTCGTGTTTGGTCGGTTACGGTTTGGGTTGTTACAAGGAGGAACAAATAGGGGTTGATGGGATAATATGCCATGCAAAAGGATTGCATGATCCCATAACTTAGAAGTTGCAAAAGGATTGCAATTGTCATATAATGACTACCTAGCTAAATCAAATAACGGGATAAAGGTCACCTAACCAAAATTTGGTTTACCGTTGGATTCTAAAATTTAATAAATATCAATTGGATTTAAAGGGTATTGATTGTTAAATTAAAATTGATACTTAAACAACTTTGTTAAATTTTGTAGATGGCCGCCAATAACAACAACAACATTCCAAACGCACCTATCAACTTTAACAACCTATCGTTGAGGTCAATCCTCGAAAAAGAAAAACTCAACCATACGAACTTCATGGATTGGTTCCGCAATCTAAGAATTGTCCTCAAACTTGAGGATAGGGCGTATGTGTTGGAAGACCCCATTCCCGATCAACCGAACGGGGATGATACGGAAGGTATGGCTTATTGGGAGAAATATTGCACCGATTCGGTGCAAGTTTCTTGCCTCATGCTTGGGACTATGATACCCGAACTCCAAAAGGATTTTGGGCATCATAGTGCATACGACATGATTACACAGTTGAAGGAGATGTTCCTTCAACAAGCTCATGTCGAGCGCTTTGAAACGGTTCGAGCGCTTCATGCATGTCGGATGGACGACTCCCAATCCGTTTCATCTTATGTCCTTAAGATGAAAAGCCTAATTGATCGAGCAAACCGTCTAAACTGCAACGTGTCTAATGAATTAGCCACAGACCTTATCCTTAATTCCCTGTCAAAGAGGTTTGACACATTTGTAATGAATTACAACATGAATGGATGGGATAAGAGCATTGGCGAATTACACGCCATGCTTAAGACGGCAGAAGCGAGCATGGGTAAAAGGGCTTCACCCATGTTTATGATCAATGAAGGCGGGTCCAAAACCAATAACACTTCTAAGCCGAAGGCGGCTAAGAGGAAAGGACCCGCCTACCAAGGCAAGGGTAAGGGAAAGCGGAAGATGGTTACCCTAACCAACAACAACAAAAAGCAAAAGGGTCACTGGAAACGAAACTGCCCGATCTACCTTAAGGAAGATCCGTGCTTCGGTTGCGGTGAAATGGGTCACTGGAAACGAAACTGCCCGGTCTACCTTAAGGAGTTGAAGGAAAAGAGGGATGCAGGGCAAACCTCAGGTAATGTATATATGGTATACATTGAGCTTACTATTACTTCTTCTAATACATGGGTATTAGACACAGGATGTGGAACTCACATTTGCAATTCTATGCAGGGGTTCAAAAGAAGTAAACAAGAAGCGGGAACATCAAGTATCTACATGGGAAATGGAGCTAAGGTGCACATAGTAGCTCAAGGAGACTTCATTTTAAAGCTTCCAAGTGGTTTGGAGCTTATTTTGGAAAATGTTTTGTATGCACCCGATTTATCACGAAACATTATTTCTGTATCCCGTTTGAAACAATGTGTTTTTAATCTTAATTTCATTAATGATGATATCCATGTTTCTTTAAATAATGTGTTCTATTTTAAGGCTTCGCCTTCGAATGGTATTTATGAATTGGTTCATGATGACACATCATACAATAGCTCAATATACCATGCAAACACCAAGAAACTCAAAAGGGATTTGAGTGATTCCTACTTATGGCATTGTCGCCTTGGTCACATAAACAAGAACTGAATGCATACACTTCAAAAGAATGGACTTTTGAAATCAAATGAACTAGACTCGTTTGATGTATGTGAGTCTTGTTTACAAGGCAAAATGACTAAAGCACCTTTCAAAGGGACCTATGAAAGGGCTAAGGACTTATTGGGATTAATACATTCGGATGTATGTGGACCCTTTAAGCCCATAACTAGGAATGGTGAAAGATACTTCGTTACTTTCATTGATGACTTCAGTCGTTTCGAATATGTCTACTTGTTAAGACATAAGGACGAAACTTTTGAAGCATTCAAAGAGTATCAAAACGAAGTACAAAATCAACTCAATAAGACAATCAAGGTACTTCGTACCGATAGAGGAGGTGAATACCTAAGCGATGCTTTCCAAGCTCATCTTAGAAGTTGTGAGATTATCTCGCAACTCACTCCTCCTGGAACACCCCAACTGAATCGAGTTTCCGAAACGAGGAATCGAACCCTAATGGATATGGTTCGATCTATGATGGCTAGAAGCTCATTACCTCTATCATTTTGGGGTTATTATCTTTGCTCTGCGGCTCGTATTTTAAATATGGCCCCAACCAAGAAAGTGGAACGCACACCTCATGAGATGTGGTTTGAAAAACCTCCATCTCTATCATACTTAAAGGTATGGGGATGTGAAGCTTACCCTAAGTGTTACGTCCCTAATAAGTTAAATGCTCGATCCACAAAGTTTATCTTCATAGGATATCCCAAGGATAATATGGGATATTATTTCTATGATCCTTTCGAACAGAATGTATTTGTTGCTCGGAAGGCTGAATTCCTTGAAACTAAGTTCCTAATGGAAGGTGATAGTGAAAGGAAAATAGATCTTGAGGAGGTTCGAGATCAAGTAGATGATACACAATTGGTTGATACTAGCACTCAATATGAAAATGTTGAAAGTGATCAAATAGATGATCAAAATACATAAGGCGTTCGCAAATCTGGTAGGATTAGTAATCCTCCTGAGAGATATGGGTTTCTCATAGATGGTTGCTATGTGGTTGATTTGGATGAACCAACAAACTACCAAGATGCTTTATCAAGGATTGATAAGGATAAATGGCAGGAAGCCATGAACGCTGAGATGCAATCCATGTATGACAACCAAGTTTGGGAACTGGTTGTACAACCTACTGGATCAAGGCTAGTTGATTGTAAATGGCTTTTCAAAATGAAAACTGACATACATGGAAACTTGGATACATATAAAGCTAGACTTGTAGCAAAAGGTTTCACTAAAACTCAAGGGGTTGACTATGATGAAACTTTTTCGCCTGTGGCAATGCTAAAGTCTATTAGGATATTATTTGCCATTGCTACTCATTATGATTATGAAACATGGCAAATGGATGTCAAGACCGCTTTCCTAAATGGATATCTTGTGGAAGATGTCTATATGGTTCAGCCTGAAGGTTTTGTTGATCCGAAATATCCTAAAAAGGTATGCAAGTTAAAGAAGTCAATCTACGGATTGAAACAAGCATCTAGAATGTGGAATCATCGTTTTAATGAGGAAGTCGAGAAATTTGGCTTCATTAAAAATGGTGATGAAGCTTGTGTATATAAAAAAGCTAGTGGGAGCACTATCATGTTCCTTGTACTATATGTGGATGATATATTGTTATTTGGAAATGATATTCCGGCAATGCAAGGAATTAAAACTTGGCTAAGTAAATGCTTCTCCATTAAGGATCTTGGAGAAGCACAATACGTTTTGGGGATTGGGATCTACAAGAATAGATCCAAGAAACTGATAGGTTTGAATCAAAGTGCATACATTGAAAAGATCTTGAAAAGGTTCAAGATGGACAACTCTAAGAAAGGTTTGGTACCTATTCAAAGAGGAACGCCTCTCAGTTCATCTCAGTGTCCTACCACGAAAGATGAACAAGAGAGAATGAAGAAAGTCCCGTACGCATCTGCTATTAGGTCAATCATGTATGCAATGATATGCACTAGACCGGATGTGTCATGCGCTCTTAGCCTGACAAGTAGATACCAGAATAACCCAGGAAACAGTCATTGGATTGCTGTTAAAAGTATATTGAAATACCTTAGGAGGACTAAGGATATGTTTCTTATATACGGGTCTGGTGAGGAGGAACTCGCTGTAAAAGGTTACGTGGACGCGAGTTTCCAAACTGATCGAGATGATTCTCGATCACAATCCGGTTATGTCTTCATGTTAAATGGAGGTGCAGTCTCTTGGAAGAGTTCAAAACAGGATGTTGTTGCTTTATCCACTACAGAGTCGGAGTACATCGCCGCATCATTGGCAGCTCAGGAAGCTGCATGAATGAAGAAATTCATCGATGACTTAGGAGTAGTCCCTTCCATTCAGGACCCTCTTGAGATCTTTTGTGACAACGAGGGTGCGATTGCTCAAATCAAGGAACCTCGTGCTCACCAAAAGACCCGTCACATTGAGCGGAGATTCAACTACATAAGGGATGAAGCTGAAAAGGGAAAGATATGCATTCGCAAAGTTCACACAGATCTTAATATAGCAGATCCTCTCACGAAGCTCTTACATGGATCAAAACATGCAGGACATGTTTGTGCATTAGGGCTTCGATATTTTAGTGATTGGTCATGATCTGTTTTAAGTATTTTAACGGAATGAAATCTGTTCAAACTCATTAGTATAATTATGGTATTAATTTATTAATATTGAGTCATGTTCCTATTTTGCATATTTTATCCATGAATAAGTAATTATTCTAAATTCCGTAGTCGATTACATTTGTGGGAACGAGTGTCAGGTTTAGACTATTATGAACTTGGATTGGTATACATTCAGGTTGAATGTGGGGTAAGGTTGCTACCAAGGTTCATAGATATTTGTGGGATATAAATATCGGAAGACCCGCTCTCAAGACTTACTGAATGGAGCCTTTGTGGTTGATCACATGTAATCTTGAGTAAAGGCGAATATCATTGTATCCTCTGACCTGAGATACATATTAGGTTCGGATATTCAACGAGTACTGTGCCTTGATTCTTTCCTTCGCTATTCTGAAATATAGTAGTTCATAAGGAAGAGCTCAGGTACAATGCAAGGTACATATTTAGGACGTATGTAGTCAAGATGGAATTTGTCCCTCTTATTCGTTGAGAGTCAGATGTCTAAGGCCTGATAAAGTTAAATCTAGAAGAGAGTGATCACTCTGTATCTCTTGGATTTAACATGACATCTAGGACGAAAGGAAATAATGAAAGATTCACCTATTCATATTCGAGATGGGAACTCGAAAGGGATGATGTTATTGAATGGCACAAAGTCATAACATGTTAGGGGTGATGGACGGTCGTTAGGTGGTATCCATCACTTGAAGGTATTTCGTATGCCCGAGCGACATATTAAATTAATGTGGCTAGTATGTTATGATCCAAGTCGGGTCATACCCAATAACAAACTTACCGACACCTTAAAACGTATTTAGTCTTGACGATTGGGTCGTTGAATAAATACGCGACACTTGGACTTTAGAAAATCGGTTTTCTAAAATATGATCACTTGAGATAAATTATTTGGATAATTTATATATAATTGTTTATAGGTTTAAATGATTATGTTGTGTTATATTTTATAAAAAATGTTTATAAAATGTGAAAGTAACAAAAATAAATACATGTTTATATTTATATATATATATATATATATATATATATATATATATATATATATATATATATATATATATATATCAAGTTTATGTGTATATATATAACATTATTATTTTATATAATGAGTGTGCAGAATTTTGTTCTTCAAGACATGAACCCATGCTCATTTTGTTACTTCCAACCCACACACAACTTTAGAGGTGCATGCTATTTACTTGAACCAAGACTTGACCACTTCTATCAAGTGTATCTTTACATTTTAGCTTGAAAAAAACTGTACAACTAGCATTCTGCATAAGCAGCAGGCCGTGGCCTTTTTTACACCAAAAGGGAGTTCTAAAATTCTTTTTCAAGCTCAATTCAAGTGTCTAATTAAATCCTAACTAAAGTATTAGGTGTTGGGTAAAAGTTTGGGGTATTATCTCTTGAGGTTTCATTGCTTTGAAGCTCCATTCATCATCAACTCTTGGAGATAGCTGTTGTCCAAAATTCAGCTCATTTCTTACTCATTGAGGAGGTATAAACTTCTTCTTATACTTGTTATATTTGTAAGCATATTATCAAGACTTGATATCTACTTGGAATTCAACTAAAATGGTTTAATATATACACTTGTTTTCTTAATATATCATACTTTCGCTTGCTATATTTCTTACTAAATTGATTTAGTAATTATGTTAACATTAAGAACATGTTGTTATATTGAATTCCAACACTCGGACACAATAGGCACAATTTTGTGAATCGTCTTTCGTACGAGGTAATATCGAATCCCTGTGTTCGTAACCCTCTAAGTTCTGACTTGAGCTTATTGACCTCGGTTCTGGGACGGTACTTCTCGTTCATCAAGTGCTTGAATGCTGACCACGGTAGCGCGTAAGCAACATCTTGTCCCACTTGCTCTAGATAGGTATTCCACCATGTTAACACAATACCTGTGAAGGTATGCGTAGCGTACTTCACTTTGTCTCCTTCAACACACTTACTTATGGCAAACACCAATTCAAATTTCTCGGTCCACCATTTCAATCCGATTGGTCCTTCGGTCCCATCAAATTCTGAAAGTTTGCAGGCAGTGAATTCCTTGTAGGAGCATCCGATACGATTTCTTGCACCGTTAGATGTATTGCTAGATTCAGAGTTATTGTTGGTATGTAGCGCACCCTGTACTGCGGCTATGTTTGAAGCAAGAAAGGCACAAAATTCCTCTTCGCTCATATTCAAGGTGTGTCGAGTAGTCGGTGCCATTTCCTTCAATATAGTCAAATGAAACAAGTTAATCATACAGAATATTAAGAGTAGTCAATAGTATCTCGTAGCATAATATGAACTCATTTATAAAAGCTTTTTCTTCATAATAGCGTTTTATAAGTTTAAATTCAGGTACTATCTACCCGTTAAGTTCATACTTAGTAGCTAATATACAATTCAACTACTACAATTCCATATGAAAAACTGATTATAATAATATATCACATACAAATATTCTTCAAACTTACAACTTCCCTATATTACATATAACATGAAATATAGTACACTATGATACAAGACAGTTTTGAAGATAAATCTAGTTAATATGCAAGTTGTTTAGAAAAGGAAATAAAGACACGTAATTCATAAGTGCACAAACAAGTCATGCATTATGGTTTTACTAAGAAGACTTCCCATCCTTGGTCTTGTGGAAAATAACTTTTATGACCATTGGCTAGGCAGCATGTTGTAATGTCGTCAAAAGGATGAGGGGTTCGTAATGTCCAACAGCCCCGTAATAATCTAAAAACCTTGTTTCTCACCCCAACTACTGAATCCGTCACTTGTGGGAAAGTTTTATTTAAAAGCTACAATCCGATGTTCTTTTTGTCACTTTGGTAAGAAGCGAACATCACTAAACCGTAAGCATAACATGCTTCTTTATGTTGCATGTTAGAAGCTCTTTCTAATTCACAAAATCCTATGTTGGGATATGTTGAGTCAAAATAGGTTCTTAACCCGTAGCGTAAAATTGCATTTGGGTTCCCCGCATTTAACGCTTTAAAGAAAACACGGCATAACTTAAAGTCTCCCCAATGTGATATACCCCACCTATCAAAGGAAAGCCTTTTATAAACTAAGGCATTTCTGGAAAGTCTTTCAAATGTTTGACAAGTTAATTTCGCCATAACTAAATGTGCTGATGAATTCTGACCGACTCTAGACAAGATTTCCTCAATCATATCATCTGGTAGGTCTTCTAAAATATTCGGTTGTCTACCCTTAATGTCCATTTTATTTTTATACTATAAAATAGACAAGGATTAGATTCGTAATAACAAACAATACAAGCAATTTTTACATAGAACATAAAAGTACAAGCACACTACAATACATTTATTACACAACATGCTCACACCCCTCTAATCTGAATCACTGGTTTCTTCTTCTTCGGACTTGGTTCTTTATCCCAATCTTCTAGGGATATATGATGTTCCTCTAATACGAGCCGTCGTTTTCCACATTGGTTTAGAAAAACCTGGTGGTTTAGAGGTTCCCGGGTTATTGTCACGATATTGAAAATACGGGTGTTGACGGTGTAGCGACCCGAACAAATCATGTTTGACGGCGCCGTCTACGTAGGTCCCATTACATGGTCATAAGTCTTCAAGACAAAGTTTGACCGAAAATATGTCGCATTCATTTCATAAGTGTGGATGTTTCAAAGTTTACAAAAGTAGTTTCCATAACTAGTACGTAACGATGTTTAAAGTACAAATGAAACACGTGCGACACAGTTTAAAGTAGTCAAAAGACGCTCCACATATGCAATTATACTCGACATCCAAAGCAAGTATCAAAAAGAATGTGCGGAAGCATGTATCACCTAATGATCAAGGACCTGAGAAAAACATAGAAATCTGTCAACGAAAACGTTGGTGAAATCATAGGTTTAAATAAGTAAGTGAGTAAAAGTAAGTCGAACCACAAGATTTGCAACATTGATAAATAGTAATACATTCTAAAAGTTAATATTCACGAGCACCCAATTATCAAGGCTTAACATTCCGTCCGTTGAACCCCATTAATAGTGCTAGAACAACACTGTTTCTCGAAAATATATTTAATCCATAGACGGTAGCGAACCGTCCGAGATGAGGGTTTGTCAAACCCATATGGCCATACAACATAAGTTCACGCCTACACTTACACCCTGCAAGTGTAACTAATGATAATCAAATTGAGGATTTCATTCTAAACTCGTATGTAGAATGTTTGTTTTCCTGTACTTGTGTTCACTTAGTTAAAAAGAAACGTTTATGTTTTCTCATCTCAAATATAAGTTCAAAAGAGTAAAAGTGGGACTATGATCTCACCTTGAGTGCACGAGTAATAAGTACTAGCGGTTTACGAGTTATGCTTGAAAGTGTTTTGAATTGAGACTTAGATATTTGAGACTGACCAGGTGCCAGCTCCCGTGTATTGTCACGGCGCGGCAATACTGGGTCGCGGCGAGGCCTAAGCCGTGTTCAGGTTCTGACCTACATGTCAATTATATGAAAAATGTTTGGCACCCTATGGACCTCCGATTCACATGAGACTTGTTCTAACATATTTATATATGAATAAAAACCTCAAAAAAATAGTTCGGGACCCGACCCGAACATGTTGACTTTTTCGTTGACTTTGACCGACCAAAGTTTGACTTTTTGTCAAACTTAACCAAATGATTCCTAACTTGTTTCTATACTTGTATCTTGCATGAAACTTGACAATTGGATTCACATGCTACATAATCGAGTTGTAACGAGCTATAGGACTAATTGGACATCTTTGACAAATCGTGACTATCGATATTGATACAACCTATTTGTTTAGGTCAAGACTAGCATTGTTCTTTGTTCACGTTACTTGTCGAAGTACTTATTACTCGTGCACTCAAGGTGAGATCATAGTCCCACTTTTACTCTTTTGAACTTATATTTGGGATTAGAAAACATAAACGTTTCTTTTTAACTAAGTGAACACAAGTACAGGAAAACAAACATTCTACATACGAGTTTAGAACGAAATCCTCAATTCGATTATCATTAGTTACACTTGCAGGGTGTAAGTGTAGGCGTGAACTTATGTTGTATGGCCATATGGGTTTGACAAACCCTCATCTCGGACGGTTCGCTACCGTCTATGGATGAAATATATTTTCGAGAAACAGTGTTGTTCTAGCACTATTAATGGGGTTCAACGAACGGAATGTTAAGCCTTGATAATTAGGTGCTCGTGAATATTAACTTTTATAATGTATTACTATTTATCAATGTTGCAAATCTTGTGGTTCGACTTACTTTTACTCACTTACTTATTTAAACCTATGATTTCACCAACGTTTTCGTTGACAGATTTCTATGTTTTTCTCAGGTCCTTGATCATTAGGTGATACATGCTTCCGCACATTCTTTTTGATACTTGCTTTGGATGTCGAGTATACTTGCATATGTGGAGCGTCTTTTGACTACTTTAAACTATGTCGCACGTGTTTCATTTGTACTTTAAACATCATTACGTACTAGTTATGGAAACTACTTTTGTAAACTTTGAAATATCTACACTTATGAAATGAATGCGACATATTTTCGGTCAAACTTTGTCTTAAAGACTTATGACCATGTAATGGGACCTACGTAGACGGCGCCATCAAACATGATTTGGTCGGGTCGCTACAGATGGTATCAGAGCATTGGTTGTAGGGATTTAGAGTTCATTGGTGTCAACCCCGAGTCATAGGGTACATTAGTGAATCTAGACTACAACAGGCATATAGACTCGAAGTAGGAATTACTTGACTACTTGTGCATTTATACTCGAACTCTTCTATCATATCTAACTCATATTCGATCTTGACCTTACGTTGATAAATTTTATTGATGCGCCACCTTGACTATATAAAGTAATGTCGAATGTACATATGAATTAGGGTAATATAATTTCCGGGATTATATTACGGTGACTCATATGAACATTCCGACATTATGACATAAAGAATTTAATGCGAGTCAAGGATAATTTTCTCTCTATCTTTATTCCATATCACGGTTAGTATTATTTAGAATACTAACCAATGGTATTCTTTTGTTTTGAAAGAACAATGCCTCCTCGTCATGTGCCACGCCATGAGACTCCCGAACAAGCGCTACAACGAATGATAGCCACCGCCGTAGAGGCGGCCATGGCCGATCACTCCACCAACAACAATAACAATAACAACAACAATAACCATGGGGCCGGTAACTCTAGCGAAGGGTGCTCCTACAAGGCTTTTATGGGGTGCAAACCTCACACTTATGATGACACCGGGGGACCGGTTACTCTTACTCGATGGTTCGAACAAACGGAGGCCATCTTTAGCATAAGCAGTTGTCGGGACCAAGATAAGGTCAAGTAATCCACCCACACTTCACCGGTGTCGCTCTTACATGGTGGAACACCTATGTACAATCAGTGGGTACCGATGAAGCTCATGCCCTCTCTTGGGCCAATTTAAGGGAAAAGATGATTGTTGAATATTTCCCTCGCGAAGAAACCCAAAAGCTCGAACAAGAGCTAAGAACTTTGAAGGCAGTCAGAAACGATCTCAAGGCCTATAACCAACGCTTCACTGAACTATCCTTGATGTGTCCTAATCTCATGAACCCCGAATCTCAAAGGGTTGAACTCTATATGGATGGTCTTCCAAAGAGCATCAAACAAGGTGTGATGCCCTCCAAACCCGCTAATCACCAAGCCGCTTTAAACATGGCCCGCCAATTGATTGAAACAGTTGATGAAATCATAGTGCCGGCTCTTAAGGGCGAGGACAAATCGGGTGGCAACAAAAGGAAATGGGAAGCCACTCCATCAAGCAACTACAACAACAACACCTTCACCAATGACGGCAAGAAAGGTTATTCCGGAACTCAACCTTTTTGCAACAAATGTCACAAGCACCACTCGGGTGAATGTGGCAAGCTAATTTGTCACCGATGCCAAGGAGTTGGTAACAAGGCCAACAATTGCACAAGCGCTACCCCCGTCGCTCGAAAGGGGCCCAATCCTCCAAAAACGGTCACTTGTTATGAATGTGGCCAAATGAGCCATTATAGAAACGCATGCCCGAAGAAGAAAGATAACCCCAATACGCGCAGCCGAGCTTTCAACATCAATTTCGAGGAAGCCCGATATGACAATGAATTAGTCACGGGTACGTTTCTTCTCAACAACACATATGTTACTTGCTTATTCGATTCAGGTGCTGATAAATGTTTTGTATCCAAGACCTTAACTCATTCTTTTAGCACTCCACCACTTCCACTAGATACAATTTATACCATTGAAGTGGCAAACAGGAAACTATTAAGTGCCGACAAATATTACCGGGGGTGTACGTTAAACATTTTGGGTAATGAGTTTGAAATTGACTTGATACCTATGGAACTAGGAAGCTTCGATGTAATAATCGGTATGAATTGTATAGCCAAAACGAAATCTCACATCCTTTGTGATGTTAACGCAATCCGGATTCCTATCGAGAACGACGAACCGTTGATCGTCTATGGCGATAAGAGTTGCACTGGCCTCAACCTCGTTTCATGCATTAAAGTTAGAAAACTACTCCGTAAGGGTTGTTTTGCGATCCTTGCTCACGTTAAGAAAGTCGAGTCCGATGAGAAGCACATCGATGATGTGCCGATTGTTAGTGACTATTCCGATGTATTTCTCGACGAATTGCCGGGTCTTCCACCTCATCGACCGGTTGAATTCCAAATCGATCTTATTCCAGGAGCCGCACCCGTAGCACGTGCACCATATAGACTCGCTCCATCCGAAATGCAAGAATTGCAAAGTCAAATCCAAGAACTACTTGATCGTGGTTTTATCCAACCTAGCTATTCACCATGGGGCGCTCCGATTTTGTTTGTTAAAAAGAAAGACGGATTACTACGAATGTACATCAATTATCGTGAACTAAATAAATTGACGATTAACAACCAATATCCTCTTCCTCTCATCGATGACCTCTTTGATCAACTACAAGGATCTCGTGTATATTCTAAAATCGATCTCCGTTCGGGTTATCATCAATTAAGGGTTAAGGGGGAAGATGTCTTCAAAATCGCTTTCCGGACTCGTTATGGTAGTTATGAATTTCTTGTAATGCCATTTGGTCTCACTAACGCACCGGCGGTGTTCATGGATCTTATGAACCGCGTGTGCAAACCGTATCTTGACAAATTCGTTATCGTGTTCATCGATGATATTTTGGTTTATTCTAAAAGCGAAGAAGAACACGAACAACATCTCCGACTTGTGCTTGAACTCTTGAGACAAGAACGACTCTATGCCAAATTCTCCAAGTATGAATTTTGGTTGAAGGAAGTTCAATTTCTTGGTCATGCTGTAAGTGATCAAGGTATTAAAGTCGATCCATCAAAAATCGAAGCCATTAGTAAATGGGCGACTCCTACTACTCCTACTCACATTTGTCAATTCTTGGGTCTCGCCGGATACTATCGTAGATTCATCAAAGATTTCTCTTTGGTCGCTCGTCCTCTAACCGCGTTAACTCGTAAGGGAAGAAAATTCGTTTGGGTAACCGAACAAGAATCTACATTTCAAATCTTGAAAACAAAGCTAACCACCGCTCCTATCTTGTCACTTCCCAAAGGCAACGATGATTTTGTTGTGTATTTCGACGCCTCGAAACATGGTTTTGGGTGTGTGTTGATGCAACGAACGAAGGTCATTTCTTATGCTTCTCGGTAACTCAAAATTCATGAACGAAACTACACGACACATGATCTCGAACTCGAAGCCGTTGTCTTTGCACTTAAAATGTGGAGACACTATCTTTATGGAACCAAGAGTACTATCTTTACCGATCACAAAAGTCTCCAACACTTCTTCGACTAAAAGCAACTAAACATGAGACAACGAAGGTGGATTGAAACCTTAAATGATTACGATTGCGAGCTTCGTTACCATCCCGGAAAGGCAAATGTAGTAGCCGATGCCTTAAGTCGAAAAGAAAGAGCGGTGCCTCTTCGTGTACGAGCTTTAAACATTACCATCCACACAAACCTTAATAGCCAAATTCGGGTAGCCCAAGATGAGGCTCTCAAGGATGAAAACGTTTCACTCGAGCTTTTGAATATTCTCGTCTCTTGATTCAAAGTTAGGGAGACCGGACTTCGATATTTCGCCAGAAGGATTTGGGTGCCTAGATACGGGGACCTACGAAGTCTTATTTTAGATGAAGCCCATAAGTCACGATACTCGATTCATCCCGGTGCCAATAAGATGTACCACGACCTTAAAGAACAATATTGGTGGCCGAACATCAAAAGGGACGTAGCTACTTATGTTGCCAAGTGTTTGACATGTTCCAAAGTCAAAGTCGAACACCAAAGACCGTTCGGGTTACTTCAACAACCCGAAATTCCGCAATGGAAGTGGGAAAGAATAACGATGGACTTCATCACCAAGTTACCAAAGACAACGGGCGGTTATGATACCATTTGGGTTATTGTTGACCGTCTCACCAAATCCGCACACTTTCTCGCTATGAAAGAAACCGACAAAATGGTGAAACTTGCACAACTTTACATTAAGGAGATCGTAGCTCGACACGGTGTACCTTTATCGATTATCTCCGACCGAGATGGCCGTTTTGTTTCTAGATTTTGGCGTACCTTGCAAGAAGCGTTGGGAACGCGTTTAGACATGAGCACCGCATATCATGCCCAAACCGATGGACAAAGTGAACGCACAATTCAAACCTTGGAGGACATGTTACGAGCTTGAGTGGTTGATTTTGGAAAAGCTTGGGACAAGCACTTACCTCTCGCCGAGTTCTCTTACAACAATAGTTATCACGCGAGTATTAAAGCCGCACCTTTTGAAGCGTTATATGGCCGAAAATGTCGTTCACCTCTTTGTTGGGCCGAGGTAGGCGACGTGCAAATCACCGGACCCGAACTCATTCACGAAACCACTGAGAAAATCATTTAAATCCGAGATAGGCTTAGGACGGCCCGAAGTCTTCAAAAGAGCTATACCGACAAATGACGCAACGACCTCGAATTTCAAGTCGGTGACTGAGTAATGTTAAAATTCGCACCTTGAAAAGGTGTAATCTATTTTGGGAAGAGCGGGAAGCTAAATTCGTGGTATGTTGGTCCTTTCGAAATCTTAGAGCGTGTTGGAACCGTTGCTTATCGTTTGGATCTTCCACCTCAACTAAACTCCGTCCATCCTACCTTCCATGTATCTAACTTGAAAAAGTGTGTTGCCGAACCCGATATCGTCATCCCTCTCGAGGAACTTACTATTGATGACAAACTTCATGTTGTGGAGAAACCGGTTGAAATTGTGGACACCTCCGTCAAGACATTGAAACGAAACCGAATCCCGATTGTCAAGGTTCGTTGGAATGCCAAAAGAGGACCCGAGTTTACTTGGGAAAGGCAAGATCAAATGCAAAAGAAATACCCTCACTTGTTCTCCATTCCGGAAATGCAAAATTCCGAGGAAGAAACTACGACTACTACGCCTACTTAAATTTCGAGACGAAATTTCTTTTAATGAGTAGGTAATGTAACATCCCACCTTTTTCCGTTTACTCTTCCGTTACACTATTTTAAATTCCGTTATGTAATTATAACATCTCCCGTTGACACACGTTTTAAATTATCTCGTTTAGGTAATTCACGCACCCGAATGAAACTTGAGGGACTAAACTTGCCAAGGTGCCAAACCTTTGACTAGGTCAAAGGGTCAACACCCACTTCCACCACCCATTATCCATTTTCATTTTCCCTTTTCATTAAATACTTTCAACTTTTCTCTCAATCTTCATCTTCAAGAATCATCATCTAATTCTAATCGATCAAGCTTCAATCAAAACAAATTACATATTTCGAATCCTTGCAACTTCCTCTTCGATTCCATACCGATTTCATTGCATTTGGGTAACTTTCTAAAATCACTAGATTTTGTGTTCTTGATGTTTTTAAGTTATAAAGTTGTTAATTAGTGTCTATGGCTCAAGTCTAGCATGAATATATGATGTATATGTTCGATTTCGTTATTTGAAGTAGCTAGCTTGAATATGAACTTTGGTGTGTTTGATTTGGTGATTTGGTTGCTTGAATGTTGTTAAATGTTATAAATGCATGTATTAAATGTGTTCCTAACATCACTAGCTTCAATTTGATGTGTAGGTTGTTTTAGAAAACTTCATAAACATGATTAGTGATTTTGGTGAATTTGGGTTAGGGTTTGATAAGCTTGAAATGGATATTTGATGCATTAAATGCCATGAATTGTTGTTAGTAGGTAGTTAGTTGTATTGTATGCTTGATCATCTACAAAACGGCGTGTTGTATATATGCATTAAATGCTCGAATCATAAATGTGCACTTATCAAATTTGAGTATTAAATGTGTGCATTGATTGATCATTTGATTTGAAAAGTCGGTTATTGCAAATAATGTTTTCGGTTGGTGAAATGTGCTTAGTTATGTTCTTTGTATAATTACCTTTCTAACGATATAAGATACGAGTTCTAAGTATTAGCAGTTTGCGAGTTATGCTTGAAAGTGTTTTGAATTGAGACTTGGACATTTGAGACTGACCAGGTACCAGCTCCCGTGTATTATCGCGGCGCGGCAATCCTGGGTCGCGGCGCGGCCTAAGCCGTGTTCAGGTTCTGACCTACATGTCAATTATATGAAAAATGTTTGGCACCCTATGGACCTCCGATTCACATGACACTTGTTCTAACATGTTTATATATGAATAAAAACCTCAGAAAAATAGTTCGGGACCCGACCCGAACGTGTTGACTTTTTCGTTGACTTTGACCGACCAAAGTTTGACTTTTTGTCAAACTTAACCAAATGATTATGCAACCTTCCTAACTTGTTTCTATACTTGTATCTTGCATGAAACTTGACAATTGGATTCACATGCTACATAATCGAGTCGTAACGAGCCATAGGACTAATTGAACATCTTTGACAAATCGTGACTATCGATATTGATACAACCTATTTGTTTAGGTCAAGACTAGCATTGTTCTTTGTTCACGTTACTTGTCGAAGTAATTATTACTCGTGCACTCAAGTTGAGATCATAGTCCCACTTTTACTCTTTTGAACTTATATTTGGGATGAGAAAACATAAACGTTTCTTTTTAACTAAGTGAACACAACTACAGGAAAACAAACATTCTACATACGAGTTTAGAACGAAATCCTCAATTCGATTATCATTAGTTACACTTGAAGGGTGTAAGTGTAGGCGTGAACTTATGTTGTATGGCCATATGGGTTTGACAAACCCTCATCTCGGACGGTTCGCTACCGTCTATGGATGAAATATATTTTCGAGAAACAGTGTTGTTCTAGCACTATTAATGGGGTTCAACGGACGGAATGTTAAGCCTTGATAATTGGGTGCTCGTGGATATTAACTTTTAAAATGTATTACTATTTATCAATGTTGCAAATCTTGTGGTTCGACTTACTTTTACTCACTTACTTATTTAAACCTATGATTTCACTAACGTTTTCGTTGACAGATTTCTATGTTTTTCTCAGGTCCTTGATCATTAGGTGATACATGCTTCCGCACATTCTTTTTGATACTTGCTTTGGATGTCGAGTATACTTGCATATGTGGAGCGTCTTTTGACTACTTTAAATTGTGTCGCACGTGTTTCATTTGTACTTTAAACATCGTTACGTACTAGTTATGGAAACTACTTTTGTAAACTTTGAAACATCCACACTTATGAAATGAATGCGACATATTTTCGGTCAAACTTTGTCTTAAATACTTATGACCATGTAATGGGACCTACGTAGACGGCGCCGTCAAACATGATTTGGTCGGGTCACTACAGACGGTACATATATAGTTCATCGGGGTCAGAATCAGATTTCTCTATTTTGATGCCTTTTCCCTTATTATTTTCTTTTGCCTCATTAAATTTGGTCAGGGTAATTTCTATAACATCATCGGAATCCTCATCAGGATCCGATTCATCGGAAAATTGGTAATTTTCCCAATATTTTGCTTCCTTAGCGGAAACACCATTGACCATTATTAACTTTGGTCCATTGGTTGAGGATTTTCTTTTATTTGACCGATTTTCTGTGGTTCCTACTATTCCCTCCTCCGGAACCTCTTCTTCTTCTGGTTCCTCTTCTTCTGGTTCCTCTTCTTCCGGTTCCTCTTCTTTCGGTTCTGTTTCCTCTTCTTTCGGTTCTTCAAGAACTTGTGAATCTTGCCAATATATATTCGACTCTTCGTTATTATTAGGTGAGTCAATGGGATTTGTGCTAGAGGTAGATATCTATCACACAATATCAAACATGTTAAGAGATTAATATATCACATAATATTTACATGTTAATAATATATAGTTTCCAATAAAAATGTTAAGCAACCATTTTTAAAAAAAAAAACACGGTCGAAGTCCAGACTCACTAATGCATCCTAACAAACTCGATAAGACACACTAATGCAAATTTTCTGATTCTCTAAGACCGACACTCGGATACCAACTGAAATGTCCCGTTCATATTGATTATAAACGTTCCATATTAATTGATTTCGTTGCGAGGTTTTGACCTCTATATGAGACGTTTTTCAAAGAATGCATTCATTTTTATAACCTTTATTTTATCAATAAAGGTTTCAAAAGCACTACGTAGATTATCAAATAACGATAATCTAAAATATACTGTTTACACACGACCATTACATAATGGTTTACAATAGAAATATATTACATCGACATATGTTTCTTGAATACAGTTTTTACACAATATCATAAAAACATGGACTCCAAATCTTGTCCTTATTTTAGTATGCAACAGCGGAAGCTCTTAGTATTCACCTGAGAATAAACATGCTTTAAACGTCAACAAAAATGTTGGTGAGTTATAAGTTTAACCTATATATATCAAATCATAACAATAGACCACAAGATTTCATATTTCAATACACATCCCATACATAGAGATAAAAATCATTCATATGGTGAACACCTGGTAACCGACATTAACAATATGCATATATAAGAATATCCCCATCATTCCGGGACACCCTTCGGATATGATATAAATTTCAAAGTACTAAAGCATCCGGTACTTTGGATAAAGTTTGTTAGGCCCAATAGATCTATCTTTAGGATTCGCGTCAATTAGGGTGTCTGTTCCCTAATTCTTAAATTACCAGACTTAATAAAAAGGGGCATATTCGATTTTGATAATTCAACCATAGAATGTAGTTTCACGTACTTGTGACTATTTTGTAAATCATTTATAAAACCTGCATGTATTCTCATCCCAAAAATATTAGATTTTAAAAGTGGGACTATAACTCACTTTCACAGATATTTCCTTCCTCGGAAATAAGACTTGGCCACGGATCGATTCAAGAACCTATACAAATATGTACATATATATCAAAGTATGATCAAAATATAATTACAACCATTTTTATTATGTTTTTAAGATTTGAGTGTATTAAGTCAGCTGTCCTCGTTAGTAACCTACAACTAGTTGCCACAGTTAGATGTACAGAAATAAATCGATATATATTATCTTGAATCAATCCACGACCCAGTGTATACATGTCTCAGGCTAGATCACAACTCAAAGTATATATATTTTTGGAATCAACCTCAACCCTGTATAGCTAACTCCAACATTACTGCATATAGAGTGTCTATGGTTGTTCCAAATAATATATATACATGGGTCGATATGATATGTCAAAACATTTGCATACGTGTATATGGTATCCCAAGATTACATAATATATTAGAATACATGTATAATACAATATAAATTAGCTAGGATATGATTTGTATAGATTTGTTAAACATTTCCCGTAGCTAAAAAGATCAAAAATATCCAATCTTGTTTTACCCATAACTTCTTCATTTTAAATCCGTTTTGAGTGAATCAAATTGCTATGGTTTCATATTGAAATCTAATTTAAGAATCCAAACAGAAAAAGTATAGGTTTATAGTCAGAAATTTAAGTTACATGTCAATTACTAAAGAGGTAGTCATTTCCGTCGAAAGAACGACATCTTGATGACCATTTTGAAAAACATACTTTCACTTTGAGTTTAACCAAGATTTTTGGATATAGTTTCATGTTCATATGAAAAATCATTTTCCCAGAAGAACAACTTTTAAATCAAATTTTATCATAGTTTTTAATTATCCAAACCAAAACAGCCCCCAGTTTCACTACGACGGCGTATATCCGATTTTATGGTGTTCATCGTGTTTCCAGGTTTTTAAATCATTAAGTTAGCATATCATATAGATATAGAACATGTGTTTAGTTGATTTTAAAAGTCAAGTTAGAAGGATTAACTTTTGTTTGCGAACAAGTTTAGAATTAACTAAACTATGTTCTAGTGATTATAAGTTTAAACCTTCGAATAAGATAGCTTTATATGTATGAATCGAATGATGTTATGAACATCATTACTACCTCAAGTTTTCTTGATAAAACTACTAGAAATGAGAAAAATGGATCTAGCTTCAAAGGATCCTTGGATGGCTTGAAAGTTCTTGAAGCAGAATCATGACACGAAAACAGTTCAAGTAAGATTTTAACTCGAAATAAGATTGTTATAGTTGTAGAAATTGAATCAAAGTTTGAATATGAATATTACCTTGAATTAGAAAGATAACCTACTATAAATAACAAAGGTTCCTTGATCTTAGATGATTACTTGGAAAGGATTAGAAAGCTTGGAAGTAGACTTGCAAACTTGGAAGTATTCTTGCTTTTTAAGAAACTATACTTATGGAATTTATGAAGAACACTTAGAACTTGAAGATGGAACTTGAGAGAGATCAATTAGATGAAGAAAATTGAAGAATGAAAGTGTTTGTAGGTGTTTTTGGTCGTTGGTATATGTTTTAGATATAAAGGATATGTAATTTTATTTTCATGTAAATAAGTCATGAATGATTACTAATATTTTTGTAATTTTATGAGATATTTCATGCTAGTTGCCAAATGATGGTTCCCACATATGTTAGGTGACTCACATGGGCTGCTAATAGCTGATCATTGGAGTGTATATAATAATAGTACATACATCTAAAAGCTGTGTATTGTACGAGTACGAATATGGGTGCATACGAGTAGAATTGTTGATGAAACTGAATGAGGATGTAATTGTAAGCATTTTTGTTAAGTAGAAGTAATTTGATATGTGTATTGAAGTCTTTCAAAAGTGTAAAAATACATAACAAAACACAACATGTATATACATTCTAATGGAGTCGTTTAGTCTTCGTTAGTCGTTACATGTAAGTGTTGTTTTGAAACCTTTAAGTTAACGATCTCAATTAATTTTGTTAACCCAGTGTTTATTATATCAAATGAGATGTTAAATTATTATATTATCATGATATTATGATGTATGAATATCTCTTAATATGATATATACATTAAAATATCGTTACAACGATAATCGTTACATATAAGTCTCGTTTCGTAATTCTTGAGTTAGTAGTCTTGTTTTTACATATGTAGTTCATTGTTAACACACTTAATGATATATTTAAATATCATTTTATCATGTTAAATATAGTGTATCAATATCTTAATTTGATACATATGTATTTAGTAGACGTTATCATAACGATAATTGTTATATATATCATTTCGAGTTTCTTAACTTAGTAATCTCATTTCTTATGTATATCACACATTGTTAATATACTTAGTGAGTTACTTACTCATCATAATCTCATGTCAACCATATATATGTCTATATATACCACAACATGTAGTTTTTACAAATTTGTAACGTTCTTGAATCGCCGGTCAACTTGGGTGATCAATTTTCAATATGAAACTTATTTCATTTAATCAAGTCTTAACAAGTTTGATTGCTTAACACGTTGGAAACATTTAGTCATGTAAATATCAATCTCAATTAATATATATAAACATGGAAAAGTTCGGGTCACTACACTAAGCTTATCAAAGCTAAGGAAGCTTTGGAGAATGCTGACTCAACATCTGGTGATGACGAGGTACAATTAACTGAAATCCCACTTGATTTTATTAACATGAAAAACACACTGATGAAGAATTTATTCTCAATCACTAAAGAAGTTAAAGGTTTGAAAACTGAAAACAGAAGTTTAAAAGATAAGATTAAACTTAATGAGACTAAACCTTCATCATCACAATCTGAAGTGCATCTTTTAAGAACCCAACTCAGTGCAATGGACACTAAGATTAAAGAACATAAGAAATCAATACTTCCGATCAAAATTGAACGAACTAATTATCGTTTAAAATCTGAACGTCTTGAGGAAAAGGTCAAATTCTTAGAAAAAGACTTGTCTGACCTAAAAGAACAACATGAACCCACCATTTCCAAGTTAAATAAGAAAATTATTCAATTGGAACAAATCATCATTAAGAAGAAATATGAAATTCACCATTCAATAAATATGTGCTTGAAATGAAAGCTCAACATGTAAAATATGAAGATAAACTTTATCGCACTGAGCAATCAAAAGCTATAATTGAAATGGAACTTTCAAAGAAAACAATCTTTATGAATAGACTAAAAACTATTCATGGTGAAAAATGGGGGGTTGGGTATGAAGATCCCAAGACGTTGGATGAAATTTCGGAGAAAGTTCCTGGATTATATCATTCTGATTACTTTCAAGCTGGTTTACCATATCATTTTGTGCATTCATCTGATGCTGATTTTGATAATGTGATTGCTAATAGTCATCTAAGAAATATTATCAAATCAACCTGATGTATGAAAAGATTAATATTAAATTGGGTAAATCACATCCTAGTTTCTTACAAGAGTTAGTTGAACATGAACAGAATATGCAAAATGCTTATTATGTGCCTAAACGTAGTCTCGTTTATATTCTTACACTCATGCTAGAGAAATATATATTAATGCTTGAGAATGAAGTGTTTAACAAACCTAGTTCTAGCATTATTACCAGAGATGAGGTGTTTGATGAACCAACTTTTGATGTATAACCAATTCTACCGGTCTTACCTGCATGTCCTATTTCTGATGGTAAAATCTGTGAAGACCTAGCACATGAACTAACTGTCTTCTTTAAGATATAATCTCTAGGTCAAAAGGCTTTAGATGTGAAAATAGAACCTCAAGATGAACCAAAACTTGAAACTAAGATAGATTTCAATGCTAAAATATCTGCATTAATGAAGTTGAGTCATCTAGTGGATATACTTGAGAAGGAAAATGTTGAATTGCAACTTAAGTGTAAATCCTTGAAACAAATGCTTGCTTTGTGTGATAAATTGCCTACACTTCCTAAGAAAGAATGTACTTATGCTTTTAAGGAAGGTGAAGTTGTAGTTTCTGCTGAGGAATTATGTCTTGAAATTAAAAGTTTAAATTACAAGATAATTCAACTGAAACAGGCTAACACACTAAAGCTAGCTTCATCAAGTGAGACTAAATTTTCTGAATGTAAGACCAAAGTGTCTGAATGTGTTTATGGCATTACTAAGAAGGTTAAGGGGACAACAAATTCTAAGGATACTAAACCCATTACTATTCATAAAAATTCTTTACGTTCTCAATTTGGAAAAAGTGTTTCAAAAGTTGCACCTTCAACACAATTTATTGTTAAGAAGGTTCATTCTCCGGATGGTTCTTTCTGTACTGAAAAGATTCCTATAATGATAATGTCAAATAAAATGAAGGAAAGTCTTTTAAAAAAATTAGTTAAGTCTACACAACACACGAGTCCAAAACCTAATTTGAGTGTGTATGATAACAAAGAACGTCAAATCAAAATGGAAATTTGGAAAAATCATTCATCTCACATGTCAACTTAAAAGTTTGGACATCTAACTAACAAAGGTGTTTTTCGTGTCACATGTTATAATCCAAACTTGAATTAGAAGTCCAAATGGGTACCTAAGTCAACGACTAAGAAAGTAGCAAACAAACCTGAGAAATCTGCTAGTTGACCTAGGAAACCATCTCATGTATTTCATTTTACTTATGTGAATGATAATTCGTCTTGGACTAATCTGTGTGTTAAGACTTCTGATGAATCTGTAAACCTTGAGATTGCTTATGTGAAAGATTTGTGTAATGTCCTTTTGGATGATCCTTTAAAATCTAAATTGCGTGATGCATTACATTTTACTTATTTGTGCAATCCAATGGTTGTTCGTGTTACTAACCGTAGAGGACCCAAACAAGTTTGGGTACCTAAACTCTAGGAAAATCAACGTTTATAGGGTTTCGACATCTGTGTATGGTATATCGACTCCGGTTGTTCTCAACACATGATGGGCGATAAATCCTTGGTTGTCAATTTTGTTGACAAATTCCTCGGGACGGCTACATTTGGAAGTGATGAAATGGCAGCGATAACGGGTTATGGACATTATGTGAAAAATGGCATTACAATCAAACGGGTCTCGTATGTTGAAGGTCTGGGATGTAGTTTGTTTAGTGTAAGTCATTTCTGCGATGGAAATCTCAAAGTTCTATTCGAGTGTTGTTAATGCTCGGTGCAATCCACCGATGGAAATGATCTCCTTGTTGGTAAACATAGTGCTTCAATATATACTATTGACCTCAATGATGCACCAACACATGGAAATTTGTGTTTGGTTACTCGTTCCATAACAGAAAATGCGTGGTTATGGCATCACCGAATGTCTCACCTGAACTACAAGGGTATCAATTGACTAGTCTCTAGAGACTTGGTTGATGGTATTCCTAGCTTTCAATATGATAAGCATCATGTTTGTCCATCATGTGCAATGGGTAAGCTGAAACGGACTAATCATCCGCTTAAGGAAGTCCCAAGTACTTCAACGTCTTTGCAATTATTGCATATGGACTTATGTAGACCCATTAAGGTTTCTAGCCTCGGTGGCCCGAAACATGTGCTTTTCATTGTTGATGACTATACTAGATTTACATGGATTTTTCTTTTAAGGATCAAATCTGAAACCCCCGTCATTATCATTGAGTTCATAAAGAAAACTTAACGCTCTTTTAACAAACATGTCAAGAGCATCAGAACTGATAATGAAATGGAATTTATAAATGACCTACTTGATTGTTACCTAAAAGACCAAGGCATTAAACATCAGTTCTTTGCTGCAAGAACCCCCAACAAAATGGAGTAGTCGAATGACGTAATCGTACGTTGTGCGAGTCCACACGAACGATGCTTGCCTACTCTAAATTACCTTCGAAAATGTGGGGGAGGCCATTTCAACTGCATGTAATATCGAAAATCGCTGTATCATAAACAAACGTTTTGACAAAACTCCTTATGAGTTGCTATATGGTGGACGCCCGAACATTAAATATTTCCATATTTTTGGCTGTATATGCTATGTTCTTAATGATTTTGACAGCCTTGGAAAGTTTGATGCGCATGGCGATCAGGCCATATTTCTCGGTTACTCGTCAAACAAAGTGGCTTATCGTGTGTATCATAAAAGACCAAGGACGATAAAGGAAAGCATTAATGTTCGTTTTGATGAGTTATCCAGAATGGCTTTTAAACAACTCAGTTCAAAGCCCGATCCTAACCTAGCTACTACTTCTTCCACACCGAACTCAATTTTCTCGAAGAAGGGTGTTCCTACAGTAACTACAAGGGAACTGGATATCTTGTTTGATATTCTTTATTCTCCTCAACGAACTTCAGATGTTGATGCTATACCAGACACACTAACATAATCAATTACTATGGAGACACAACCAAGTCTCTATGATGAAGATACAACACCAACTAATTCACCAGTTGTGTCTTCATGCTCCCTCCCACATCCAGATATTAATCTTGAACCAATTCAAGAAACATCCCTTGATACAACTCCAGAAATTTCTCCTGAAATTCAAACAAACCCATTAGAAAATGTTACATCAGAATAAGAGGATCATGGTTCAACGTCAACAACGGTTGATGTTTCAATGGATACCACTAATGTAGGACCTCTTCCACGTACCGACCGATGGACTAAAAGTCATCAGATTGAACTTATCATTGGTGATGCTACTGCTCCAGTATCAACTCGAAGGGCTACTCGAAATATGTGTCTATATACTGCCTTCCTTTGTTTGATTGAACCAACTTCGATGGCTGAAGCCTTACTTGATCCAAACAAGGTAATAGCAATGCAAGAAGAGATAGGTCAATTTGAACATTTGAAAGTATGGCGATTAGTTCCAAGACCAACTTGTCAAAAACCAATCGGTGTGAAGTGGATCTTTAAAACAAGAAAGATTCTGACGGGGTTGTGGTTCGGAATAAGGCATGACTTGTGGTTAAGGGTTATAGACAACAAGAGGGTATTGACTACGATGAAACGTTTGCTCCGGTTGCAAGGATTGAGGCTATACGTCTTTTTCTTGCATTTGCTTCTCATATGAAGTTTACAGTTGTAATGCCCCGTCAGAATCCACTAACGACATATTAACTCTGGTCCCAATGTTTGGCTTGACTTCTATGTAACAGCAATGTTCTACAGCAGAAACAACTAATACCTGAGATAAAACATGCAAAACGGATCAACATAAATTTGAGTGAATCTACAGGTTTAGTAAATCATTTCGTAAGTAAGGCCACAAGATTTCTTAGAAAACATCTTTGAAAAAGTATACATTATCATGAGCACTTGATTATAAAGCTTTAACATTTGCGTGAGCCGAGCACACATCTTATCATGGCGCTACACCGATCAAGTGTACGTGTTTATCTTATCATGGCGCTACACCGAAGTGTACGTGTTTATCTTATCATGGTGCTATACCGAAGTGTACGTGTTTATCTTATCATGTCACTACACCAAAGTGTACGTGTTTATCTTATCATGGCGCTACACCGAAGTGTACGTGTTTATCTAATCATGGCGCTACACTGATTAAGTGTACGTGTTAATCAAGCTATGAACTCATATGTATAGTCGTTTAAGTTACTTATGCCTAATATGTAAAACATTTGTAAAGATAGTTTAAGAAATAGTTTCAAAAGCAGCATGTATCTCATCCCAAAAATATTAATGAAAATGGGACTGTAGACTCACCTTAGCAAAAACACTGAAATATCTTAGCAAATCGTACTGTAGTCGAACAATCACGACCGAACAATGTAACCTAGTCAAATAGGTCATTTTAAGTATACACATATAGATCATAATGTCAACTATAGTGTACGCAAAGTCCTAGTGCTCAGACTGACTCAACGAACAAGTAAAAGTCAACTAATCCAAGCAAGTTAACAAAAGTCAACCAAAGTCAACCCTAAAGTCCACTCGGTCAAAGTGGTCAACTAAAGTCAAACATCTCAGTAGGTCATAAAAATATGATCAATAAGTCAAACCTAGGTCAAGTATCACTTTACAAGTCATAATTAAGCATATTGCACTTTTGCACCTTAAAGCATGCCTTCGAAAAACGTACATCGTAAAAAGATCCAACTATATCTCATAGCACATAACTCATTAAAACATGAACAACTCCAGATCATAACTACACTTAAAATAGATTAAAAAAGTCCGGCCAAATACCTCATACGATAAATAAAAGTCCAATATCAGAAAGGGTCAATTCATAGTTCATTACAGAAATTTCTGCCCGCGCGTCAGTTTTTAAATATTTTTCATAAAATATAGAAAATAGATTTTGATGAACAGCCAATTGGAGTCATCTAAAAAAATCTCAAAGTTTTAGTGATAAAATAATCAGAAATGTTGTTTTAGCCAATTCGTACAGGTTTGCAAATCTTTATAGACTCGTCAGTTTTTAATCATCAACCGGACACATCACATAGACGAGCATATATCTCATGGCAAATCATGTTCTCGCAAGTTCTCATACAAATTAAATATGTCAAGGAACACTTATACTAACATATTCCTGATGATAAAAGTATCAATCAACTCCTAGTTCACTCTAGCAATTTTTATGTAACTTTGAAAAACGATTCAGCTCACTTTAAAAACCAAATCTTCGTTTTGACATATCGGAAGCATTACAAAAGCGTTTAATGTAAATATTAAGTCTAACATGCATGGTTTTTCACAAGGAATACAATAGTACACTTTTTATTAGCCAACTCATAAAGCACACAACTCAGAAAATTCGGATTACATGTGAAACCCTAACAAAACTTCGATTAATCATATCTTGAGCATACGATAACGAAATCATGCAAAATCAAAGTCCAAACTCAATAGTTTTTTGATATCTATCCATCTAGATAATCATACAATATCAGTTCATAAGTCAATTTTATCAGATCATTAAAATACAAATTCGTTTTTCATGCAAACAACGTTAATCGAGCAATTAAACGATAAACGATAACACAAGACACCATTAATTGAGCACTAGACTTGATTACAGTATGTAATTGAACTAAAATCAGATCTAATAAGATTAGGGTTGGTGTTTATACTTTTAAAACACAAATTTCTTATACCAATAGATAGAGAACGATGAGAGGAAGCACTTTCGTGAAGCAAGATTGCTCGAACATCAAAAATTGAAGGTGATCATGGGGATGATGATGATAAACGACTTGGAGGGTGTGGAGGGCTTATTTGAGTCGTGAATGGGGGGTTAGGGTGGAAAGGATGGTGATTAAAAGGCTTATATACTTATTTCCTTAATTAGGTTAGGGCTAAAACTAGTAACAAGTAACCATGGGCTAAAAACAAGACCAATATGATGGGGTGGAGTGGAATTTTGACCATGAGGGTCTAAAAGAAAGTTAATGGACTCAAAAATGATGCTAGATGACTTTCTATGGGATCCGGTTAAGAGCCTTGAAGTGTCGTTAGTCGAAAACGCAAACCGGAACATTAAACGTCAATTTCTCGCGTTTTTAATCTATATAAATTCTAATAAATTGAAATTATGTTTAAAACATAATAATTACATAAAATAATTATTAAAAGTGAAATACCATTCCTTTCGTTATTTTCTTGTATGCGCGTGGTCCGTTTCGAGTGCCGTTAACCGTACCGGGTCTCCCGAACGGTAACTAGTCGTTGAAACGAATTCACCGGATTTAATTTACTAAATAAATAATAAATTAAATAAGTTTTTCATAAAGTCAATAATTATTAGAAATAATTATTTTATCGTTTTTCTGAGTTCCGTAAACTGAAAAGCTTTCTAGGCGATTAACTTAATCGTAACGTTTTCTAGTTATTTCTCTATCCGAAATAAGTTCACAAATTAATATAACATATTAATTCAAGTAATCCCCTAGGATCAAGTATGCATTTAAGTTAATCAAACACATAAAGTTCTAAGTAATCACCGTTAAATATTTAACGGACAAGTAACGATAGTAACGGAAAAAGTCGGGTTGTTACATTACCCACCTGTTATGAAAAATTTCGTCTCGAAATTTTAGTGTACGCCCGCTGTAGTCATCTCCTTGGGAAACAGTTGCGGATACTTCAGTTTCATTTGATCTTCACGCTCCCACGTGAATTTTGGTCCTCTACGGGCGTTCCTCCGATCTTTTACAATCGATATATTACTCTGCTTTATACGTTTGACCTTACGGTCCGTAATTTCAATAGGTTCCTCTACGAAATGAAGTCTACTATCAACTTGTATCTCATCCAAAGGAATTATCAAACTTCCGTCCGATGAGCATTTCTTCAAGTTAGAAACGCGAAAAGTGTCGTGAATCTCGCTAAGTTCTTGCGGTTGTTTCAATCTGTACGCTACCGGTCTAATTCTTTCGATAATCTCAAACGGTCCAATATATCTCGGACTTAGCTTGCCTCTTTTACCAAAACGCACTACACCCTTCCAGGGTGATACCTTGAGCATAACCTTAACTCCAATTTGAAACTCTAAATCTTGCCTTCTAAAGTCGGCGTAACTCTTTCAATGACTTCGCGTCATTTTCAGTTTCTCTTGTATCTGCGCGATCTTCTCGGTTGTTTCATGTATGATCTAAGGACTAGTTAAATGACTATCTCCTAACTCAGTCTAACATACGAGTGATCTGCACTTCCTGCCATATAGTGCTTCAAAAGGCGCTGCCTTTATACTAGCGTGATAACTATCGTTATATGAAAATTCTACTAACGGTAGATATCTATCCCATCCATTTTTGACGTTAATAACACATGCCCTTAACATGTCTTTTAGTGTTTGGATGGTTCTCTTGCGTTGACCATCTGTTTGCGGGTGATATGTTGTACCCATATCTAAACGAGTTCCTATTGCCTCTTGCAATGCCTACTAGAATCTAGATGTAAATCTGCTGTCTCTGTCGAAAATAATGGATATCGGCACTCCATGTTGGGAAACCACCTCCTTTATATAGATCTGTGCCAACTTCTCCATCTTATCCATTTCCTTAATTGGTAGAAAATGAGCTAACTTAGTGAGACGATCAATGATAACTCAAATCGTATCATAACCTCCCACAGTCTTGGGAAAGTTGGTAATGAAATCCATAGTAATATTTTCCCATTTTTATTGGGGAATCTCTGGCTGTGTCAGCAATCCTGACGGTTTCTGATGCTCAGCCTTGACCTTAGCGTAAGTCAAGCAATTTTCGACGTAGGTAGCGATGTCAACTTTCATGTTAGGCCACCAATACAGTGCCTTAATATCTTGGTACATCTTGTCGGATCCAGGGTGAATAGAATACCTTGTCTTCTGTGCCTCTTCTAATACTAGTTCCCTTAATCCGCCAAACTTCGGTACCCAAACTCCGTCGATAAAATATCGGGTTCCATCTTCTCGAATGACAACTTCTTGTCCATTCCTCTAAGTGATTCCGTAGTAATGTTCCCTTCTTTCAATGCCTCTAGTTGTGCATCACGTATTTGAGAAGTAAGGTTTGTTCAGACAGTCATGTTCAATGCTCTAACTCGGATGTGCTTAACCTTTTCCTTCCTACTCAAGGCATCTGCAATTACATTAGCCTTGCTAAGATGATAGTAAATATCATAGTCGTAGTCATTCAATAGCTCTATCCAAAGTCTCTGCCTCATATTAAGTTGTTTCTGATCGAAAATACGCTGTAAACTCTTGTGATTCGTGAAAACAGTAAACTTACTACCATACAAATAGTGTCTCCACATCTTCAAAGCAAAGACCACAGTACCAAGTTCCAAATTGTGTGTCGTGAAATGATGTTCATGTATTTCAGTCGTCGTGATCCATAGGCAATCACTTTCTTCCGTTGCATCAACAAGCAACCAAAACCCTGTCGTGAAGCATCACAATAAATCACGAAGTCCTCGGTTCCTTTGGGCAAAAAAAATTGGGGTAGTAGTTAATTTCTCTTTTAAAAACTGAAATGTGAACTCATGCAGCTCAGTCCATTCATACTTCTTACCCTTGTGAGTCATTGTTGTCGACGGCCGTGCAATATTAGAAAATTCCTCAATGAATCTTCTATAATAACCGGCAAGACATAAGAATTGTCGTATCTGCGTTGGCGACTTAGGAGTCTCCCACTTCTTGACCGTATCTATCTTCGTAGTATCAACGTGAATACCATTGACATCTACGATATGATCCAAAATTGAACTTCTTGTAACCAAAAGTCACACTTTGAAAACTTCGCATACATCTGTTCCTTCCTGAGCATCTCTAGTATTAAACGGAGATGTTGTTCATGTTCTTCCCCGTTCTTAGAATATACCAGATCATCATCAATAAACACAATAAAAAACTTGCCCGGATATGATTTACACACACGGTTCATGAAATCCATGAACAGAGCCGGTGTGTTCGTCAATCTAAATGGCATTACGGTAATTCATGATGTCTGTAGCGTGTTCTAAACGATGTCTTAGGTATATCTGTCTCTTTTACTCTCATCTGATGGTTACCTGACCTCAGATCATCTTAGAGTAACATCCGGATCCTCGCAACTGATCTAACAGACCATTGATTCTCGATAGCGGGTATCTATTCTTAATACAAGGTTTCATAGATCCATCCTTTTTCCTGACAAAGATCACAAGTGCTCTCCTGTGATGACCCGGGAATTTCCGACTAAATTTAAACTTAATCTTTATATGATTTCGATACGATAAGCAAAGTCTGTAAAGTTGAATCTCTAATTTTTTATTTTAACAGTTTACATGAAAACATTTTACCTTTGACTATTTCCGGTGATTCACGAACCACTGCTTGTAAATATGTAGATATATATAAATATGTGTATATATAAATATATGTATTATATATATAATAACATGAACATTAATAAACTATTATATAACATTTATTGTTATAAATAAATATGTACAATAAAATACATTGTAATAAAAACTATTATTTTATATATAATATATGTATATTACTTGTATATATATTGTTATATTTAAATTAATTAATTAATTAATATATTTATTTTCATAGTAAATTTTGTTATTTAAAATTGTTTATATATATACATAGTGTATATTAAATATAATTAATTTTGAACTTAAATTATAAATGTCTGTAACTTTCAGTTGACGTTTATTTATTTTTAAAATAGGTCTAATATATATATATATATATATATATATATATATATATATATATATATATATATATATATATATATATATATATATATATATATATATATATATATATATGAAGTTTTAAAATAAAAGTTGGTACATAATTTGATTAAAAATATAATAGTTTTGATAAATATTTTTTTTTACCTTTTCGAACAAAGTTTTTGTACTCCGTACATATAAATTGGAACAGAAAATAAATAATTTTTGAACCTTTTTGATCAGGTTTCAAACAGGTAATGAGTGAAATAATTAAATATGTTTAATCTAAAAGTTTGGGATTTTTAGGAACACTTTTATATTTTAACAGTTTAGCAACGGGCACGATATAACACATTCCGTGAAAAACCGTCGGTAGGATATTGACAATCAATGTTCACGAGATGCTTAAATTACTATTATTAGGATTATTATAGTATTACTTTAAATTATTAAAAATTCTATATATAAGATTATTCGTGCATGATACATGCAACTTGGTCATATTCTTGTTCTAACAAGACACCACTCAACACTATCACACTTCATTTCTCTACTGCAAAAATAAACCACCAACTTAAACCCATAACTGTTGCATACTACTTCTATTTTTTTTTCCTTCTTGCTTTTGAAAAATCCATCATTTACCACCCAATGGAGCACCGGCGATTGTTACTACTTTCATTACCATTCTGGTTCGATACAATACAAGCCACCATCAAAACCATCACTTTAACCGCCACCTGCCACCACTATACAATCATGATCACCATGACACCATTACCGCCACCTACTCGCTATTGTTTCTACTTTTATTGTGAACCATCACGAAAACCGTCACTCACTATCATGATTTTATGCTACTGCTGCGCTTTGTTTTACAAACCCAAACACGTCACTATACACGATCTTTGATTCCACAAACATCATCTCCACTTCTCCAATTTATTTTGCTCCTGTATTCTGTCGTCTTTTAATTTGTTGTACAGCTCAAACAAAACAACCACACTATCGATTCACCATTGTCACAGTTTCTTTTTCGATCAAGAACCATGACCACCACTTTCACTCTTAAATATCAAACTCACAACCATAACCACTTCTCTATTAATCTATCATTAGTTCAAACGAGAACCAATCCATCATCTCCATCCCCGAACAATCTGCACATACAATGTTTCCCGTTTTGGTCCGAATGAAAACTCGCATCACACCCAAAGAACAACCACACCTCCACCATCATCCTGGTCATCGATTACTACTACTACGTTATATATATATATATATATATATATATATATATATATATATATATATATATATATATATATATATATATTTTCTTTCTTTTTCTTTTCTTTTCTCAAACACCAACTATTTCCGTTGCTATTGCCGTTCCTGTTTATGATTGAAAAACACCCCTAACAACCACCTCCTCATCCACCGTAAACCACCAAGCAACCACCATCATCTATATTATATATATTCTTTTTCTTTTTCTTTTCTTTTTCACTGCTACTGCTACGTTTCTCTTGGTGTAAACAGCCTGAGTCAATTGCTTCGAACACCATAAACCATCGTAAATCGATTTTGTTTACCTTACTCTTCTTTTTCTTCTTATCGATCGAAACCCAAATGAAACAAAAGATGATGCACAGTACGTACAGTGATGATGGTGAGTGAAATAATGATGATTATGAATCTATAATTATAATTTTATGTGTATCAAGATGATGAAGGAAAGACGATGATTACTCGGCGATAATGATGATATACAATTACAGTTGCACGCCTGATTTGTTTATTATTTGTGTTCTCAATCGAATTACTGTATTCACCCACAATCCATCGTGCACTTTAATTAAATCAAAATTGGGCTTAGTTAAACTGTTGGGCCTGATGGAGTTAAATGATATTGTAAGTGGGCTGTCATGATCTTTCTTGTTAGGCCGTTTATGGGTAAAATGGATTTTTAATGGAAACAGACACATGTTCGGTTAAATAGATTCGGGATATGAATTAAAACAGAAAATAAGAAGTAGAGAAATGGTTAAGGGTGTGTTGGCTTGAATAAGAGGTCGTGGGTTCGAGTCCAGTCTGCGGCATTCATTTTTGGAAAGACTTTTAAAAGGTAGTTTTAATAGTTTTATTAGTTTTGTTATTATTATTATTATTATTATTATTATAATATTACAACAAATAAATATTTTGTATATAAAAATATACTTATACTATAATTATATTAATATTACCTATAAGTATATATTAAAATATATATATATATATATATATATATATATATATATATATATATATATATATATATATATATATATATTAACATTCCTATTATATATATACAAGATAAATACATATATAACATAAGATACATAAATATAAATAAAATATATATTAGAATTTAGTACAAATTATATATAAACTACAACACTAAATATATAAACACTATATAATTAATAGATGGAATTATTTGAATTACAATTATATGTGTTAATATATATAAATGATATAGGTTCGTGAATCCGATGTCAACCCTACACTTGTTCAATGTCGTTATATGTATTTTTACTACAAAATACAATATGGTGAGTTTCATTTGCTCCCTTTTTAAATGCTTTTACAATATATATTTTTGGGACTGAGAATACATGCGCTGCTTTTATAACTGTTTTACGGAATAGACACAAGTACATAAAATTACATTCTATGGTTGGATTATTAAACCGAATATCGCCCTTTTTAGTCTGGTAATCTAAGAATTAGGGAACAGACACCCTAATTGACGCGAACTCTAAAGATAGATCTATCGGGTCCAACAAGCCCCATCCAAAGTACCGGATACTTTAATACTTCGAAATTTATATCATGTCCGAAAGG